>NW_025751211.1:12500-16096 GCF_021184085.1 Oncorhynchus gorbuscha
AGTCTGGGTTCCTGCTCTTTAGGTCAAAGGCAGATGCCCTCTGACCTTGTATATTCCAGGATGAGATAGTGAAAGCTTTGTGTTCCATAGTGTCTAGTGTTGTTTTTGTGTGGTTTAGGGCCAGACCATTACAGTAGGTGTGAGCAGAGCATGTTGAGCATCTGATACGCCCTCTTCCCCCCGCACCTTCCTTCTTTCTCTCGCTCCTTCCTTCTTTCTCTCGCTCCCCTAGCTCCTTCCTTCTTTCTCTCGCTCCCCCCCGCTCCTTCCTTCTTTCTCTCGCTCCCCCCCGCTCCTTCCTTCTTTCTCTCGCTCCCCCCGCTCCTTCCTTCTTTCTCTCGCTCCCCCGCTCCTTCCTTCTTTCTCTCGCTCCCCCCGCTCCTTCATTCTTTCTCTCGCTCCCCCGCTCCTTCCTTCTTTCTCTCGCTCCCCGCTCCTTCCCTTCTTTCTCTCGCTCCCCCACTCCTTCCTTCCCTTCTCTCTCGCTCCTCCTTCCTTCTTTCTCTCGCTCCCCCCGCTCCTTCCTTCTTCTCTCGCTCCCCCGCTCCTTCCTTCTTTCTCTCGCTCCCCCGCTCCTTCCTTCTTCCTCTTCTCTCCCCCGCTCCTTCCTTCTTTCTCTCGCTCCTTCCTTCTTTCTCTCGCTCCTTCCTTCTTTCTCTCGCTCCCCCCGCTCCTTCCTTCTTTCTCTCGCTCCTTCCTTCTTTCTCTCGCTCCCTCCCGCTCCTTCCTTCTTTCTCTCGCTCCCCCCCGCTCCTTCCTTCTTTCTCTCGCTCCCCCCACTCCTTCCTTCTTTCTCTCGCTCCCCCCCGCTCCTTCCTTCTTTCTCCCTCCCCCGCTCCTTTCTTCTTTCACACCCTCCCCCGCTCCTTCCTTCCTTTCTCTCGCTCCCTCTTCTTTCTCTTGCTCCTTCCTTCTTTCTCTCGCTCCCCGCTCCTTCCTTCTTTCTCTCGCTCCCCCTGCTCCTTCCTTCTTTCTCTCGCTCCCCGCTCCTTCCTTCTTTCTCTCGCTCCTCCCGCTCCTTCCTTCTTTCTCTCGCTCCCCCGCTCCTTCCTTCTTTCTCTCGCTCCCCCCACTCCTTCCTTCTTTCTCTCGCTCCCCCCGCTCCTTCCTTCTTTCTCTCCCTCCCCCCGCTCCTTCCTTCTTTCTCTCGCTCCCCCCGCTCCTTCCTTCTTTCTCTCCCCTCCCCCGCTCCTTCCTTCTTTCTCTCGTCTCCCCCGCTCCTTCCTCCTTTCTCGCTCCCCCCCGCTCCTTCCTTCTTTTCTCTCGCTCCCCCCGCTCCTTCCTTCTTTCTCTCGCTCCCCCCGCTCCTTCCTTCTTTCTCTCGCTCCCCCCGCTCCTTCCTTCTTTCTCTCGCTCCCCGCTCCTTCCTTCTTTCTCTCTTGCTCCCCGCTCCTTCCTTCTTTCTCTGCTCCCCCCGCTCCTTCCTTCCTTTGTCTCGTCTCCCCCCGCTCCTTCCTTCTTTCTCTCGCTCCCCCTGCTCCTTCCTTCCTTCTTTCTCTCGCTCCCCCCTGCTCCTTCCTTCTTTCTCTCGCTCCCCCGCTCCTTCCTTCTTTCTCTGCTCCCCCCTGCTCTTTCCTTCCTTCTTTCTCTCGCTCCCCCCCTGCTCTTCCTTCTTTCTTTCGCTCCCCGCTCCTTCCTTCTTTCTCTCCCTCCCCCCCGCTCCTTCCTTCTTTCTCAGCTCCTCCCGCTCCTTCCTTCTTTCTCTCCTCCCCCCGCTCCTTCCTTCTTTCTCTCGCTCCCCCGCTCCTTCCTTCTCTCTCCCTCCCCCGTCTCCTTCCTTCCTTTCTCTCGCTCCCTCCCGCTCCTTCCTTCTTTCTCTCGCTCCTTCCTTCTTTCTCTCGCTCCCCCCCGCTCCTTCCTTCTTTCTCTCGCTCCCCCCGCTCCTTCCTTCTCTCCCTCCCCCGCTCCTTTCTTCTTTCACCCTCTCCCCCGCTCCTTCCTTCCTTTCTCTCCCTCCCCCCCGCTCCTTCCTTCCTTCTTTCTCCTCTCGCTCCCCCGCTCCTTCCTTCTTTCTCTCGCTCCCCGCTCCTTCATTCTTTCTCTCGCTCCCCCCTCGCTCCTTCCTTCTTTCTCTCGCTCCCCCGCTCCTTCCTTCTTTCTCTCGCTCCCCCGCTCCTTCCTTCCTTCTCTTCTCTCGCTCCTTCCTTCTTTCTCTCGCTCCCCCCGCTCCTTCCTTCTTTCTCTCGCTCCCCCGCTCCTTCCTTCTTTCTCTCTCTCCCCCCGCTCCTTCCTTCTTTCTCTCGCTCCCCCCGCTCCTTCCTTCTTTCTCGCTAAAATATAAGAATCCCACCGCTCCTTCCTTGGACCCTTTCTCCCTCTCCCCCGCTCCTTCCTTCTTTCTCTCGCTCCCCCCCGCTCCTTCCTTCTTTCTCTCGCTCCCCGCCTCCTTCCTTCTTTCTCTCCCTCCTCCGCTCCTTCCTTCTTTCTCTCCTCCCCCCACTCCTTCCTTCTTTCTCTCGCTCCCCCCGCTCCTTCCTTCTTTCTCTCGCTCCCCTTCTTTCTCTCGCTCCCTTCCTTCTTTCTCTCCCTCTCTCGCTCCTTTCTTCTTTCTCTCCCTCCCCCCGCTCCTTCCTTCCCTTTCTCATCCTCCCTCTTCTTTCTCTTGCTCCCTTCCTTCTTTCTCTCGCTCCCCCCCTCCTTCCTTCTTTCTCTCGCTCCCCCGCTCCTTCCTTCTTTCTCTCGCTCCCCCACTCCTTCCTTCTTTCTCTCGCTCCCCCCGCTCCTTCTTTCTCTCCCTCCCCGCTCCTTCCTTCTTTCTCTGCTCCCCCGCTCCTTCCTTCTTTCTCTCCCTCCCCCCGCTCCATCCTTCTTTCTCTCGCTCCCAGCCTCCTTCCTCCTTTCTCTCCCCAGCTCCCCCCCCTCTCCTCCTTCCTTCTTTCTCTCGCTCCCCGCTCCTTCTTCTTTCTCCTCCCTCCCCCGCTCCTTCCTTCTCTCGCTCCCCGCTCCTTCCTTCTTTCTCTCGCTCCCCCCGCTCCCTTCTTCTTTCTCTTGCTCCCCCCGCTCCTTCCTTCTTTCTCCCGCATCCCCCCGCTCCTTCCTTCCTCTGTCTCGCTCCCCCTGCTCCTTCCTTCTTTCTCTCGCTCCCCCTGCTCCTTCACCTTCTTCTCTCGCTCCCCCTGCTCCTTCCTTCTTTCTCTCGCTCCCCCCATCTTCCTTCTTTCTCTCACGTCACTCCTTCCTTCCCTTCTTTCTCTCGCTCCCCCCTGCCCTTCCCTTCTTTCTTTCGCTCCCCCCTCCTTCCTTCTTCTCGGCTCCTCTTCTTCTTCTCCTGGCTCCTTCCTTCTTTCTCTCCCTCCCCCCGCTCCTTCCTTCCTTTCTCTCGCTCCCTCCGCTCCTTCCTTCTTTCTCTCGCTCCTTCCTTCTTCTCTCGCTCCCCCCGCTCCTTCCTTCTTTCTCTCGCTCCCCCCGCTCCTTCCTTCTTTCTCTCCCTCCCCCGCTCCTTTCTTCTTTCACCCTCTCCCCCGCTCCTTCCTTCCTTTCTCTCGCTCCCTCTTCTTTCTCTTGCTCCCTTCCTTCTTTCTCTCGCTCCCCGCTCCTTCCTTCTTTCTCTCGCTCCCCCCGCTCCTTCCTTCTCTCTCTCGCTCCCCCGCTCCTTC
>NW_025751212.1:10000-12500 GCF_021184085.1 Oncorhynchus gorbuscha
TGTTTCGGGTGGTTGATGTCCTTGATGATCTTTATGGCCTTCCTGTAACAACGGGTGGTGTAGGTGTCCTGGAGGGCAGGTAGTTTGCCCCCGGTGATGCGTTGTGCAGTCCTCACTACCCTCTGGAGAGCCTTACGGTTGAGGGCGGAGCAGTTGCCGTACCAGGCGGTGATACAGCCCGCCAGGATGCTCTCGAATGTGCATCTGTAGAAGTTTGTGAGTGCTTTTGGTGACAAGCCGAATTTCTTCAGCCTCCTGAGGTTGAATAGGCGCTGCTGCGCCTTCTTCACGACGCTGTCAGTGTGAGTGGACCAATTCAGTTTGTCTGTGATGTGTATGCATGTCTGGCAGACATATCAGTGTGGATGACGGATCACCACCTCAAGCTGAACCTCGGCAAGACGGAGCTGCTCTTCCTCCCGGGGAAGGACTGCCCGTTCCATGATCTCGCCATCACGGTTGACAACTCCATTGTGTCCTCCTCCCAGAGCGCCAAGAACCTTGGCGTGATCCTGGACAACACCCTGTCGTTCTCAACTAACATCAAGGCGGTGGCCCGTTCCTGTAGGTTCATGCTCTACAACATCCGCAGAGTACGACCCTGCCTCACACAGGAAGCGGCGCAGGTCCTAATCCAGGCACTTGTCATCTCCCGTCTGGATTACTGCAACTCGCTGTTGGCTGGGCTCCCTGCCTGTGCCATTAAACCCCTTCAACTCATCCAGAACGCCGCAGCCCGTCTGGTGTTCAACCTTCCCAAGTTCTCTCACGTCACCCCGCTCCTCCGTTCTCTCCACTGGCTTCCAGTTGAAGCTCGCATCCGCTACAAGACCATGGTGCTTGCCTACGGAGCTGTGAGGGGAACGGCACCTCAGTACCTCCAGGCTCTGATCAGGCCCTACACCCAAACAAGGGCACTGCGTTCATCCACCTCTGGCCTGCTCGCCTCCCTACCACTGAGGAAGTACAGCTCCCGCTCAGCCCAGTCAAAACTGTTCGCTGCCCTGGCCCCCCCAATGGTGGAACAAACTCCCTCACGACGCCAGGACAGCGGAGTCAATCACCACCTTCCGGAGACACCTGAAACCCCACCTCTTTAAGGAATACCTAGGATAGGTTAAGTAATCCCTCTCACCCCACCCCCCCCCTAAGTTTTAGATGCACTATTGTTAAGTGACTGTCCCACTGGATGTCATAAGGTGAATGCACCAATTTGTAAGTCGCTCTGGATAAGAGCGTCTGCTAAATGACTTAAATGTAATGTAAATGTAACTTAAAACTAGCTACCCTCTCCACTACTGTTCCATCGATGTGGATAGGGGGGGTGTTCCCTCTGCTGTTTCCTGAAGTCCACAATCATCTCCTTAGTTTTGTTGACGTTGAGTGTGAGGTTATTTTCCTGACACCACACTCCGAGGGCCCTCACCTCCTCCCTGTAGGCTGTCTCGTCGTTGTTGGTAATCAAGCCTACCACTGTTGTGTCGTCCGCAAACTTGATGATTGAGTTGGAGGCGTGCGTGGCCACGCAGTCGTGGGTGAACAGGGAGTACAGGAGAGGGCTCAGAACGCACCCTTGTGGGGCCCCCGTGTTGAGGATCAGCGGGGAGGAGATGTTGTTGCCTACCCTCACCACCTGGGGGCGGCCCGTCAGGAAGTCCAGTACCCAGTTGCACAGGGCGGGGTCGAGACCCAGGGTCTCGAGCTTGATGACGAGCTTGGAGGGTACTATGGTGTTGAATGCCGAGCTGTAGTCGATGAACAGCATTCTCACATAGGTATTCCTCTTGTCCAGGTGGGTTAGGGCAGTGTGCAGTATGGTTGAGATTGCATCGTCTGTGGACCTATTTGGGCGGTAAGCAAATTGGAGTGGGTCTAGGGTGTCAGGTAGGGTGGAGGTGATATGGTCCTTGACTAGTCTCTCAAAGCACTTCATGTTGACGGAAGTGAGTGCTACGGGCGGTAGTCGTTTAGCTCAGTTACCTTAGCTTTCTTGGGAACAGGAACAATGGTGGCCCTCTTGAAGCATGTGGGAACAGCAGACTGGTATAGGGATTGATTGAATATGTCCGTAAACACACCGGCCAGCTGGTCTGCGCATGCTCTGAGGGCGCGGCTGGGGATGCCGTCTGGGCCTGCAGCCTTGCGAGGGTTAACACGTTTAAATGTCTTACTCACCTCGGCTGCAGTGAAGGAGAGACCGCATGTTTCCGTTGCAGGCCGTGTCAGTGGCACTGTATTGTCCTCAAAGCGGGCAAAAAAGTTATTTAGTCTGCCTGGGAGCAAGACATCCTGGTCCGTGACTGGGCTGGATTTCATCTTGTAGTCCGTGATTGACTGTAGACCCTGCCACATGCCTCTTGTGTCTGAGCCATTGAATTGAGATTCCACTTTGTCTCTGTACTGACGCTTAGCTTGTTTAATAGCCTTACGGAGGGAATAGCTGCACTGTTTGTATTCAGTCATGTTGCCAGACACCTTGCCCTGATTAAAAGCAGTGGTT
>NW_025751213.1:0-5000 GCF_021184085.1 Oncorhynchus gorbuscha
AGAGACACGAGAGAGAGTTTAGAGACACAGGAGAGAGAGAAGGAGACGTAGAGACACGAGAGAGAGAGAGAGTTTAGGGACACAGGAGAGAGAAGGAGAGGTAGAGACACGAGAGAGAGAGAGAGAGAGAGAGAGAGAGAGAGAGAGAGAGAGAGAGAGTGTAGAGACACAGGAGAGAGAAGGAGAGGTAGAGACCCAGGAGAGAGAAGGAGAGGTAGAGACACGAGAGAGAAAGAGAGAGAGAGAGAGAGAGAGAGAGAGAGAGAGAGAGAGAGAGAGAGAGAGAGAGAGAGAGAGAGAGAGAGAGTTTAGAGACACAGGAGAGAGGAGGAGAGGTAGAGACACAAAGAGATGGAGAGAGTTTAGAGACACAGGAGAGAGAAGGAGAGGTAGAGACACGAGAGAGAGAGAGAGAGGAGAGAGAGAGAGAGAGAGAGAGAGAGAGAGAGAGAGAGAGAGAGAGAGAAAGGGATTAGAGACACTCCAGAGAGAGGAGGAGAGAGGTAGAGACACGAGAGAGAGAGTTTAGAGACACAGGAGAGAGAAGGAGAGGTAGAGACACGAGAGAGAGAGAGAGTTTAGAGACACAGGAGAGAGAGAGTTTAGGGACACAGGAGAGAGAAGGAGAGGTAGAGACACGAGAGAGAGAGAGAGAGA
Source organism: Oncorhynchus gorbuscha (assembly GCF_021184085.1). Lineage (NCBI taxonomy): Eukaryota > Metazoa > Chordata > Actinopteri > Salmoniformes > Salmonidae > Oncorhynchus > Oncorhynchus gorbuscha. The sequence goes on from NW_025751213.1 coordinate 658, forward strand.
GAGAGAGAGAGAGAGAGAGAGAGAGAGGTAGAGACACAGGAGAGAGAAGGAGAGGTAGAGACACAGGAGAGAGAAGGAGAGGTAGAGACACGAGAGAGAGTTTAGAGACACAGGAGAGAGAAGGAGAGGTAGAGAGACACGAGAGAGAGAGTTTAGAGACACAGAGACAGAAGAGAGTAGAGACACGAGGAGATAGAGTTTAGAGACACAGGAGAGAGAAGGAGAGGTAGAGACACAAGAGATGGAGAGAGAGTTTAGAGACACAGGAGAGAGAGAGAGAGGTTATAGACACATATATAGAAGAGATAGAGACACAGGAGAGAGATTTAGGAAGGAGAGGTAGAGACACAGGAGAGAGAAGGAGAGGTAGAGACACAGAGAGAGAGAGTTTAGAGACACAGGAGAGAGAAGGAGAGGTAGAGACACGAGAGAGAGAGAGTTTAGAGACACAGGAGAGAGAAGGAGAGGTAGAGACACAGAGAGAGAGAGAGAGAGAGAGAGAGAGAGAGAGAGAGAGAGAGAGAGAGAGAGAGAGAGAGAGAGAGAGAGAGAGAGAGAGAGAGAGAGAGAGAGAGAGATTAGAGACCCAGGAGAGAGAAGGAGAGGTAGAGACACAGGAGAGAGAGTTTAGAGACACAGGAGAGAGAAGGAGAGGTAGAGACACGAGAGAGAGAGAGTTTAGAGACACAGGAGAGAGAAGGAGAGGTAGAGACACAAGAGAGAGAGAGAGAGAGAGAGAGAGAGAGAGAAGAGAGAGATGAGAGAGAGAGAGAGAGAGAGAGAGAGAGTTTAGAGACCCAGGAGAGAGAAGGAGAGGTAGAGACAGAGAGAGAGAGAGTTTAGAGACACAGGAGAGAGAGAGAGGTTTAGAGACACAAGAGAGAGAGAGGAGAGAGGAGAGGAGAGAGAAGTTTAGAGTAGAGGAAGACGAGAGAGGAGAGAGTTTAGAGAGATTAGAGACACAGAGAGAGAAGGAGAGGTAGAGACACGAGAGAGAGAGAGAGTTTAGAGACACAGGAGAGAGAGAGAGACACAGGAGAGAGAAGGAGAGGTAGAGACACGAGAGAGAGAGAGTTTAGAGACACAGGAGAGAGAAGGAGAGGTAGAGACACGAGAGAGAGTTTAGACAGAGGAGAGAGAAGGGAGGTAGAGACACACGAGAGAGAGAGTTTAGAGACACAGGAGAGAGAAGAGGACGTAGAGACACGAGAGAGGAGTTTAGAGACACAAGAGAGAGATTGAGACACGAGAGAGAGAGTTTAGAGACACAGGAGAGAGAAGGAGACGTAGAGACACGAGAGAGAGAGAGAGAGTTTAGAGAGAGACAGAGAGAGAGAGAGAGGAGAGGTAGAGACACGAGAGAGAGAGAGGACGTAGAGACACAGGAGAGAGAAGGAGAGAGAGGTAGAGACAGAGAGAGAGAGAGAGTTTAGAGACACAGGGAGAGAGAAGGAGAGAGTTTAGAGACAGAGAGACACGAGAGAGAGAGTTTAGAGACACAGGAGAGAGAAGGAGAGGTAGAGACGAGAGAGAGAGAGTTTGAGACACAGGAGAGAGAAGGGAGGTAGAGACACGAGAGAGAGAGAGAGAGAGAGTTTAGAGACACAGGAGAGAGAGAGAGAGTTTAGAGACACAGGAGAGAGAAGGAGAGGTAGAGACACGAGAGAGAGAGAGTTTAGGAGAGAGAGTTTAGAGACACAGGAGAGAGAAGGAGAGGTAGAGACACGAGAGAGAGAGAGTTTAGAGACACAGGAGAGAGAAGGAGAGGTAGAGACACGAGAGAGAGAGTTTAGAGACACAGGAGAGAGAAGAGTAGAGACACGAGAGAGAGAGGTAGAGACATAGAGAGAGACTTTAGAGACACAGAGAGAGAAGAGAGAGAGAGAGAGACACGAGAGACAGAGAGTTTAGAGACACAGGAGAGAGAAGGAGAGGTAGAGACACGGTTAGAGACACAGGAGAGAGAAGGAGAGGTAGAGAGAGAGAGAGAGTTTAGAGACACAGGAGAGAGAAGAGAGGTAGAGACACGAGAGAGGAGAGAGTTTAGAGACACGAGAGAGAGAAAGTTTAGAGACACAGGAGAGAGAAGGAGAGGTAGAGACACAGGAGAGAAGAGAGAGAGTTTAGAGACACAGGAGAGAGAAGGAGAGGTAGAGACACGAGAAGAGAGAGAGTTTAGAGACACAGGAGAGAGAAGGAGAGGTAGAGACTAGAGTTTAGAGACACAGGAGAGAGAGAGTTTAGAGAGGAGGAGAGAGAGAGGAGAGGAGAGAGAGAGAGAGAGAGAGAGAGTTTAGAGACACAGGAGAGAGAAGGAGAGGTAGAGACACGAGAGAGAGAGTTTAGAGACACAGAGAGAGAAGGAGAGGTAGAGACACGAGAGAGAGAGAGTTAGAGACACAGGAGAGAGAAGGAGAGGTAGAGACACAGGAGAGAGAAGGAGAGGAGAGAGACAGAGAGAGAGAGAGTTTAGAGACACAGGAGAGAAGGAGAGGTAGAGACACGAGAGAGAGAGAGTTTAGAGACACAGGAGAGAGAAGGAGAGGTAGAGACAGAGAGAGAGAGTTTAGAGAGAGAGAGAGAGAAGGAGAGAGACAGAGAGAGAGAGAGTTTAGAGATACAGGAGAGAGAAGGAGAGGTAGAGACACAGGAGAGAGAGAGAGGTAGAGACACAGAGAGAGGAGAGAGAGAGTTTAGAGACACAGGAGAGAGAGTTTAGGGACACAGGAGAGAGGAGAGGTAGAGACACGAGAGAGAGAGAGAGAGAGTTTAGAGACAGAGAGAGAGAGAGAGAGTAGAGACACAGGAGAGAGAAGGAGAGGTAGAGACACGAGAGAGGTAGAGAGAGAGTTTAGAGACACAGGAGAGAGAGGAGAGGAGAGGAGAGAGAAGGAGAGGTAGAGACACGAGAGAGAGAGTTTAGAGACACAGGAGAGAGAAGGAGTTTAGAGACACGAGAGAGAGAGTTTAGAGAGGAGAGAGAGTTTAGAGACACAGAGAGAGAGAGTTTAGAGACACAGGAGAGAAGGAGAGGTAGAGATGAGAGAGTAGAGACACGAGGAGAGAGAGAGTTTAGGACACAGGAGAGAGAAGGAGGTTAGAGACACGAGAGAGAGAGAGAGAGAGACACAGGAGAGAGAAGGAGAGATTGAGAGAGAGAGAGAGAGAGAGTTTAGAGACACAGGAGAGAGAAGGAGAGGTAGAGACACAGGAGAGAGAAGGAGAGGTAGAGACACGAGAGAGAGAGTTTAGAGACACAGGAGAGAGAAGGAGAGGTAGAGACACGAGAGAGAGAGAGTTTAGAGACACAGGAGAGAGAAGGAGAGGTAGAGACACGAGAGAGAGAGAGAGAGAGAGTTTAGAGACACAGGAGAGAGAGAGAGAGTTTAGAGACACAGGAGAGAGAAGGAGAGGTAGAGACACGAGAGAGAGAGAGTTTAGAGAGAGAGAGAGTTTAGAGACACAGGAGAGAGAAGGAGAGGTAGAGACACGAGAGAGAGAGAGTTTAGAGACACAGGAGAGAGAAGGAGAGGTAGAGACACGAGAGAGAGAGTTTAGAGACACAGGAGAGAGAAGGAGAGGTAGAGACACAAGAGAGAGAGAGAGAGATATATTTAGAGACACAGAGAGAGAGAAGGAGGTAGAGAGAGATAGAAGAGAGAGAGAGTTTAGAGACACAGAGAGAGAGAGGAGAGTAGAGACAGAGAGAGAGAGAGTTTAGAGACACAAGGAGAGAAGGAGAGGTAGAGACACGAGAAAGATAGAGTTTAGAGACACAGGAGAGAGAAGGAGAGGTAGAGACACAAAGACAGAGAGATAGTTTAGAGACACAGGAGATATAGGAGGTATATATATATATATATATATATATATTAGAGACACAGTATATATAGAGAGAAGGATAGGTAGAGACACGAGAGAGAAGGAGAGGTAGAGACACGAGTTTAGAGACACAGGAGGGAGCAGGAGGAGAGAAGGAGAGTAGGAACACGAGAGAGAGAGCTTAGAGACACAGGAGAGAAGGAGAGGTAGAGACATGAGAGAGAGAGAGAGAGAGAGCGGAGCTTAGCAGGGGAGCGAAGAGAAGGAGGAGTAAAGACACGAGAGAGAGAGAGTTTAGAGACACAGGAGAGGGAAAGGAGGTAGAGAGAGAGAGAGAGAGAGGAGAGTTTAGAAGAGAGAGACAGAGAGAAGAGAGAGAGAGAGAGAGAGAGAGAGGGAGAGAGAGTTTAGAAAGACAGGAGAGAAGGAGAGGTAGAGACACGAGAGAGAGTTTAGAGACAGAGGAGAGAGAAGGAGGTAGAGACACGAGAGAGAGAGAGTTTAGAGACACAGGAGAGAGA
>NW_025751213.1:10000-16088 GCF_021184085.1 Oncorhynchus gorbuscha
AGGGAGGGAGAGGGAGTGGAGATGAGTATGGAGACTAAAGGGGGGATGAGAGAGAGTATGGAGACTAAAAGGAGGATGAGTATGGAGACTAAAGGGAGGGATGAGTATGGAGACCAGCGAGGGATGAGTATGAGACTAAAGGGAGGGATGAGTATGGAGTCCTAAAGGGAGGAGGGATGAGAGTGGAGTCTAAAGGGAGGGAGGGATGAGTATGGAGACTAAAGGAGGGAGGGATGAGTATGGAGACCAAAGGGAGGGATGAGTATGGAGACTAAAGGGAGGGATGAGTATGGAGACTAAAGGGAGGGAGGGATGAGTATGGAGACTAAAGGGAGGGAGGGATGAGTATGGAGACTAAAATGAGGGAGGGATGAGTATGGAGACTAAAGGGAGGGAGGGATGATGGAGACTAAAGGGAGGGAGGGACGAGTATGGAGACTCAAATGAGGAGGGACTAGTATGGAGACTAAAATGAGGGAGGGATGAGTATGGAGACTAAAGAGGGGAGGGATGAGTATGGAGACTAAAGGGAGGGAGGGAAGGACGAGTATGGAGACTAAAGGAAGAGAGGGATGAGTATGGAGACTAAGGGAGGGGAGGGATGAGTATTGAGAGAGATAGGTAAGAGATAAAGAGAGAGAGGAGGAGAGAGAGAGAGAGAGAGAGAGAGAGAGAGAGAGAGAGAGAGAGAGAGAGAGAGAGGAGAGAGAGAGATAGGTAAGAGATAAAGAGAGAGAGGAGAGAGGGAGAGAGAGAGCGGAGAGAGAGAGATAGGTAAGAGATAGAGATAGGAGGAGAGAGAGGAAAGAGAAAGAGAGAGAGAGGGAAGGACGGTATGGAGACTAAAGGAGGGATGGTATGGAGACTAACGGGAGGGAGGGATGAGTATCGAGACCAAAGGGAGGGAGAGACGAGGTATGGAGACTAAAGGGAGGGATGAGTATGGAGACTAAAGGGAGGGATGGTATGGAGACTAAAGGGGAGGGATGAGTATGGAGACTAAAGGGAGGGATGAGTGTGGAGACTAAAAGAGAGGATGAGTATGGAGACTAAAGGGAGGGATGAGTATGGAGACTAAAGGAGGAGGGACGGTATGGGTCTAAAGGGAGGGAGGGACCAGTATGGAGACTAAGGGAGGAGGGATGAGTATGGAGACCAAAGGGAGGGATGAGTATGGAGACTAAGGGAGGGAGGGATGAGTATCGAGACCAAAGCGAGGAGAGACGAGTATGGAGACCAAAGGAGGATGAGTATGGAGACTAAAGGGAGGGATGAGTATGGAGACTAAAGGGGGAGGGATGAGTATGGAGACTAAAGGGAGGGATGAGTATGGAGACTAAGAGAGGGATGAGTATGAGACTAAAGGGAGGGATGAGTATGGAGACTAAAGGGAGGGAGGGACAGTATGGAGTCTAAAGGGAGGGAGGGACGAGTATGGAGACTAAAGGGAGGGAGGGATGATGGAGACAAAGGGAGGGATAGTATGGAGACCAAAGGGAGGGATGAGTATGGAGACTAAAAGGGAGGGATGAGTATGGAGACTAAAGGGAGGGAGGGATGAGTATGGAGACCAAAGGGAGGGATGAGTATGGAGACCAAAGGGGGAGGGATAGTATGGAGACCAAAGGAGGGATGAGTATGGAGACTAAGGGAGGGAGATGAGTATGGAGACTAAAAGGGAGGGATGAGTATGGAGACTAAAAAATGAGGGAGGGATGAGTATGGAGACTAAAGGGAGGGATGAGTATGGAGACTAAAGGGAGGGAGGGATGAGTATGGAGACTAAAATGAGGGAGGGATGAGTATGGAGACTAAAAGGGAGGGATGAGTATGGGAGACTAAAGGGAGGGAGGGATGAGTATGGAGACTCAAAGGGGAGGGAGCTAAAGGGAGGGAGGGATGAGTATGGAGACTAAAGGGAGGGAGGGATGCGTATGGAGACTAAAACTGAAAATGAGGGAGGGACGAGTATGGAGACTAAAATGAGGGAGGGATGAGTATGGAGACTAAAGAGGGGGGGGAGGGATGAGTATGGAGACTAAAGGGAGGGAGGGAGGGGAGGTAAGGGAGGGAGGGAGGGAGGGAGGGAAAAAATAAATGTCAGTAAATGAGAGCACTCAAGATCAAGAGATTGAGAGGTGGAGGCGTGGAGAGAAAGAGGAGAGAGAGACAGAAGGAGAGAGGGAGAGAGAGAGTGTGAGAGAGAGAGGGCGGAGAGAGAGACGGAATGAGAGAGGGAGAGAGAGAGCGAGAGAGAGAGACAGAAGGAGAGAGGGAGAGGGAGAGTGAGAGAGAGACAGACAGAAGGAGAGAGGTGTGAGAGAGAGGGGAGGCAGACAGTGTTTTCCTATGTTAGTGGCTAATGAAAGATGAATGAGACAGTGGGCAGGGGAGAGCCTAACTGCGGTCAAAGTCTGGCTGGGTGTGGGTGAGTGTCTGTGTGTGTTTGTGTATGAGTGCATGTGTTTTTGTGTGTGTGTGTGTGTCTTTGCAGCAGAAGTACACCTTCTGTGATTCGGGTTGTCGATCATCAGCACACAGACAACGCATTCCATCCCTCTATTTCTGTTCTTCCCTCCATCGTTCTCTCCCTCTTATGTCACTCCCTCCTTCAATCACACTCTCTCTCTCCCTCTCCCACGCTCTCTTTTCAATCACACTCTCTCTCTCCCTCTCCCACGCTCTCTTCTCAATCACATTCTCTCTCTTCCTCTCCCACTCCCTCTGTCCCACTCTCTCAATCACACACACACATTCTCTCTCTCTCTCTCTCTCTCTCTCTCTCTCTCTCTCTCTCTCTCTCTCTCTCTCTCTCCTCTCTCTCTCTCTCTCTCTCTCTCTCTCTCTCTCTCTCTCTCTCTCTCTATCACACTCTCTCAATCAACCACCCTCTCTCCTCTCCCACTTTTCTCTCAATCACACTCTCTCCCTCTCTCTCTGTCTCTCTCTCTTCTGTCTTTGTCACCTTAGTCAAGTGATTGGTAAAACATAAAAAATAATGATACTGTAAGGTATGGATGTAAGAAGTAGGTCTGAAATTCAGGCATGCACTAAAGGGGGCAAAAGAACAAGCACAGCAACATAAAAGTTAGACTGACCCCTAAATTCCTCTCTGTCTCATTTTCCCCCTTAATTTACTATCTCTCCCCTTTCTTTATTATCTCTCCTGTTCCTCATTATCTCTCCCTTACTTCACTATCTCTTCCCTTCCTTCACTATCTCTCCCTGTCCTTCATTATCTCTCCCCCTTCCTTCACTGTTTCCCTTTCCTTCATTATCTCCCCTACTTACTCATATTTCCCCCTCTTCACTCTCTCCCTTCCTTTACTATCTCCCCCGTCCTACATTATCTCTCCCCCGTCCTTCATTATCTCTCCTTCCTTCACTATCTCTCCCCTTCCTTCACTCTATTTCCCTTTCCCTTCACTATCTCCTGTTCCTTCATTATCTCTCCCTTTCCTTCACTATCCCTCTCTCTGTCTTTGGCCCGCCTCTTCCCTGAGCCTTGTTGAAATATGCTGTCTTTTCCAGAGCCCAATGAGCTTAGAATTGTACTGAGTGAGTGTGTGTGCAATCTTCTTTGATCAGGGTTCATGATTGGTCAACACACACACACCCAGGGATTAGTGAAGCAAACGTTCACCAACGGAATAAAACACAAACAAAGAGACAGAAACATCCCATCCTGGAACACAACACCACTCAGCCCCCTAGAGCCAACAGCACTACCACACACAGGAACACAACACCACTCAGCCCTCAGAGCCAACAGCACTGCTCACACACAGGAACACAACACCACTCAGCCCTCAGAGCCAACAGCACTGCTCACACACAGGAACACAACACCACTCAGCCCTCAGAGCCAACAGCACTGCTCACACACAGGAACACAACACCACTCAGCCCTCAGAGCCAACAGCACTGCTCACACACAGGAACACAACACCACTCAGCCCTCAGAGCCAACAGCACTGCTCACACACAGGAACACAACACCACTCAGCCCTCAGAGCCAACAGCACTGCTCACACACAGGAACACAACACCACTCAGCCCTCAGAGCCAACAGCACTGCTCACACACAGGAACACAACACCACTCAGCCCTCAGAGCCAACATCACTGCTCACACACAGGAACACAACACCACTCAGCCCTCAGAGCCAACATCACTGCTCACACACAGGAACACAACACCACTCAGCCCTCAGAGCCAACATCACTGCTCACACACAGGAACACAACACCACTCAGCCCTCAGAGCCAACAGCACTGCTCACACACAGGAACACAACACCACTCAGCCCTCAGAGCCAACATCACTGCTCACACACAGGAACACAACACCACTCAGCCCTCAGAGCCAACATCACTGCTCACACACAGGAACACAACACCACTCAGCCCTCAGAGCCAACATCACTGCTCACACACAGGAACACAACACCACTCAGCCCTCAGAGCCAACATCACTGCTCACACACAGGAACACAACACCACTCAGCCCTCAGAGCCAACATCACTGCTCACACACAGGAACACAACACCACTCAGCCCTCAGAGCCAACAGCACTGCTCACACACAGGAACACAACACCACTCAGCCCTCAGAGCCAACAGCACTGCTCACACACAGGAACACAACACCACTCAGCCCTCAGAGCCAACAGCACTGCTCACACACAGGAACACAACACCACTCAGCCCTCAGAGCCAACAGCACTGCTCACACACAGGAACACAACACCACTGAGCCCCTCAGAGCCAACAGCACTGCTCTACACACAGGAACACAACACCACTCAGCCCTCAGAGCCAACAGCACTGCTCACACACAGGAACACAACACCACCAGCCTCAGAGCCAACAGGCACTGCTCACACACAGGAACACAACACCACTCAGCCCTCAGAGCCAACAGCACTGCTCACACACAGGAACACAAACACCACTCAGCCCCTCAGAGCCAACATCACTGCTCACACACAGGAACACAACACCACTCAGCCCTCAGAGCCAACAGCACTGCTCACACACAGGAACACAACACCACTCAGCCTCCTCAGAGCCAACAGCACTGCCTTCCGCCACACAGGAACACAACACCACTCAGCCCTCAGAGCCAACAGCACTGCTCACACACAGGAACACAACAATTGTCCATGCCCCTCTAGAGCCAACATCACTGCTCACACAGGAACACAACACCACTCAGCCTCAGAGCCAACATCACTGCTCACACAGGAACACACCACTCAGCCCTCAGAGCCAACAGCACTGCTCACACACAGGAACACAACACCACTCAGCCCTCAGAGCCAACAGCACTGCTCACACACAGGAACACAACACCACTCAGCCCTCAGAGCCAACAGCACTGCTCACACACAGGAACACAACACCACTCAGCCCTCAGAGCCAACAGCACTGCTCACACACAGGAACACAACACCACTCAGCCCTCAGAGCCAACAGCACTGCTCACACACAGGAACACAACACCACTCAGCCCTCAGAGCCAACAGCACTGCTCACACACAGGAACACAACACCACTCAGCCCTCAGAGCCAACAGCACTGCTCACACACAGGAACACAACACCACTCAGCCCTCAGAGCCAACAGCACTGCTCACACACAGGAACACAACACCACTCAGCCCTCAGAGCCAACAGCACTGCTCACACACAGGAACACAACACCACTCAGCCCTCAGAGCCAACAGCACTGCTCACACACAGGAACACAACACCACTCAGCCCTCAGAGCCAACAGCACTGCTCACACACAGGAACACAACACCACTCAGCCCTCAGAGCCAACAGCACTGCTCACACACAGGAACACAACACCACTCAGCCCTCAGAGCCAACAGCACTGCTCACACACAGGAACACAACACCACTCGAGCCCTCAGAGCCAACAGCACTGCTCACACACAGGAACACAACACCACTCAGCCCTCAGAGCCAACAGCACTGCTCACACACAGGAACACAACACCACTCAGCCCTCAGAGCCAACATCACTGCTCACACACAGGAACACAACACCACTCAGCCCTCAGAGCCAACATGCACTGCTCA
>NW_025751214.1:0-16088 GCF_021184085.1 Oncorhynchus gorbuscha
TCATCTCTCTTTAGGTGAGGGCTCTGTGGGGTCTGTTTGTGTTTGTGAACAGAGCCCCAGGACCAGCTTGCTTAGGGGACTCTTCTCCAGGTTCATCTCTCTTTAGGTGAGGGCTCTGTGGGGTCTGTTTGTGTTTGTGCCCCAGGACAGAGCCCCAGGACCTTTAGGTGAGGGCTCTGTGGGGTCTGTTTGTGTTTGTTAGGGGACTCTTCTCCAGGTTCATCTCTGTGGGGTCTTTGAACAGAGCCCCAGGGTGAGGGGTTCATCTCTCTGTGGGGTCTGTTTGTGTTTGTGAACAGAGCCCCAGGACCAGCTTGCTTAGGGACTCTTCTCCAGGTTCATCTCTTTAGGTGAGGGCTCTGTGGGGTCTGTTTGTGTTTGTGAACAGAGCCCCAGGACCAGCTTGCTTAGGGGACTCTTCTCCAGGTTCATCTCTCTTTAGGTGAGGGCTCTGTGGGGTCTGTTTGTGTTTGTGAACAGAGCCCCAGGACCAGCTTGCTTAGGGGACTCTTCTCCAGGTTCATCTCTCTTTAGGTGAGGGCTCTGTGGGGTCTGTTTGTGTTTGTGAACAGAGACCCAGGACCAGCTTGCTTAGGGGACTCTTCTCCAGGTTCATCTCTCTGTAGGGTGTGTTTGTGAACAGAGCCCCAGGACCAGCTTGCTTAGGGGACTCTTCTCCAGGTTCATCTCTCTGTAGGGTGTGTTTGTGAACAGAGCCCCAGGACCAGCTTGCTTAGGGGACTCTTCTCCAGGTTCATCTCTCTGTAGGGTGTGTTTGTGAACAGAGCCCCAGGACCAGCTTGCTTAGGGGACTCTTCTCCAGGTTCATCACTCTTTAGGTGAGGGCTCTGTGGGGTCTGTTTGTGTTTGTGAACAGAGCCCCAGGACCAGCTTGCTTAGGGGACTCTTCTCCAGGTTCATCTCTCTTTAGGTGAGGGCTCTGTGGGGTCTGTTTGTGTTTGTGAACAGAGCCCCAGGACCAGCTTGCTTAGGGGACTCTTCTCCAGGTTCATCTCTCTTTAGGTGAGGGCTCTGTGGGGTCTGTTTGTGTTTGTGAACAGAGCCCCAGGACCAGCTTGCTTAGGGGACTCTTCTCCAGGTTTGTCTCTGTAGGTGGGTGCTTTTTTGTTGAATATAACTGCGCTTTTCTGGATTTTGAAAAATAGCGAGTATCCATCTAATTCTGTTCTGCATGCATTATTTGGGGTTTTACGTTGTACACAGAGGATATTTTTGCAGGATTCAATTTGGTGTTTGTCCCATTTACTGAATTGTTGGTTGGTGAGCAGAACCAGACAACCATAAAGGGCAATGGGTTCTATAACGGGTCATTCTTTTGTTGTTGTAGCCAGATCCTAATTGGTATGTTGAGTTTTATGTTCCTTTTGATGGCATAGAATGCCCTTCTTGCCTCGTCTCTCAGCTCGTTCACAGCTTTGTGGAAGTTACCCGTGGCGCTGATGTTTAGGCCGAGGTATGTATTGTTTTTTGTGTGCTCTAGGCCATCGGTGTCTAGATGGAATTTATTTTTGTGGTCATGGCAACTGGACCTTTTTTGGAACACCATTATTTTTGTCTTACTGAGATTTACTGTCAGGGCCCAGGTCTGACAAGTTCCAGGTCTGTCAGAATCTGTGCAGAAGATCTAGGTGCTGCTGTAGGACCTCTTTGGTTGGGGACAGAAGCACCAGATCATCAGCACACAGAATACATTTGACTTCAGATTCTAGTAGGGTGAGGCCGGGTGCTACAGACGGTTCTAGTGCCCTGGCCAATTCGTTGATATATTTGTTGAAGAGAGTGGGGCTTAAGAGTTTGAGTCTAGCCAATTTGAGTTTGTAGTCTGTATATTTTATTATTTCATTGAGGATGCCATCAACACCACAAGCCTTTTTGGGTTGGAGGGTTTGTATTTTCAATGTAATTGGAGAATCCAGTGGGTTCTGGAATCCAGTGGGTTCTGGAATCCAGTTTGTTCTGGAATCCAGTGGGTTCTGGAATCCAGTTTGTTCTGGAATCCAGTGGGTTCTGAAATCCAGTTTGTTCTGGAATACAGTGGGTTCTGGAATCCAGTTTGTTCTGGAATCCAGTGGGTTCTGAAATCCAGTTTGTTCTGGAATACAGTGGGTTCTGGAATCCAGTTTGTTCTGGAATCCAGTGGGTTCTGAAATCCAGTTTGTTCTGGAATACAGTGGGTTCTGGTCGTCTTTAATAGTTGATTCTAAGAGTTGTATTTGATCATGTATATGTTTTTGCTGTTTGTTCTGTGTTGTAGAGTCAAAAAGATTAGAGAAGTGGTTTATACACACATCTCCATTTTGGATAGATAATTATTCGTGTTGTTGTTTGTTTAGTGTTTTCCAATTTTCCCAGAAGTGGTTAGAGTCTGTGGATTCTTCAACTACATTGAGCTGATTTCTGACGTGCTGTTCCTTCTCTTTCTGTAGTGTATTTCTGTATTGTTTTAGTGATTCACCATAGTGAAGGCGTAGACTCAGGTTTTCTGGGTCTCTGTGTTTTTGGATGGATATGTTTATCAATTTCTTTCTTAAGTTTTTGCATTCTTCATCAAACCATTTGTCATTGTTGTTCATTTTCTTCAGTGTTATGTTTTCTCTCTCTCTCTCTCAAGATGCCTCCTGACTCTCTCTCTCCCTCTCCCTCTTTCCCTCTCTCTTTTAGCTAGACATTGTCTCCCTCTCTCTCTCTCTCTCTCTTTTAGCTAGACATTGTCTCCCTCTCTCTCTCTCTCTTTTAGCTAGACATTGTCTCCCTCTCTCTCTCTCTTTTAGCTAGACATTGTCTCCCTCTCTCTCTCTCTCTCTCTCTCTCTCTTTTAGCTAGACATTGTCTCCCTCTCCCTCTCTCTCTCTTTTAGCTAGACATTGTCTCCCTCTCCCTCTCTCTCTCTCTTTTAGCTAGACATTGTCTCCCTCTCCCTCTCTCTCTCTCTTTTAGCTAGACATTGTCTCCCTCTCCCTCTCTCTCTCTCTCTCTCTTTTAGCTAGACATTGTCTCCCTCTCTCTCTCTTTTAGCTAGACATTGTCTCCCTCTCCCTCTCTCTCTCTCTTTTAGCTAGACATTGTCTCCCTCTCCCTCTCTCTCTCTCTTTTAGCTAGACATTGTCTCCCTCTCCCTCTCTCTCTCTCTTTTAGCTAGACATTGTCTCCCTCTCCCTCTCTCTCTCTCTTTTAGCTAGACATTGTCTCCCTCTCCCTCTCTCTCTCTTTTAGCTAGACATTGTCTCCCTCTCCCTCTCTCTCTCTCTTTTAGCTAGACATTGTCTCACTCTCTCTCTTTTAGCTAGACATTGTCTCCCTCTCCCTCTCTCTCTCTCTCTTTTAGCTAGACATTGTCTCCCTCTCCCTCTCTCTCTCTCTCTTTTAGCTAGACATTGTCTCCCTCTCCCTCTCTCTCTCTCTTTTAGCTAGACATTGTCTCCCTCTCCCTCTCTCTCTCTCTTTTAGCTAGACATTGTCTCCCTCTCCCTCTCTCTCTCTCTCTTTTAGCTAGACATTGTCTCCCTCTCCCTCTCTCTCTCTCTTTTAGCTAGACATTGTCTCCCTCTCCCTCTCTCTCTCTCTTTTAGCTAGACATTGTCTCCCTCTCTCTTTAATTAGACACCATTTCCCTCTCGGTTAGACTCTCTATCTCTCCCTCTCTCTCGCATCTCTGTAGTTCTGTACCACCTAACCTTTGACCCCTGACCTCTGACACCTAATCTCTCCCTCCAGGTTATTAAGGCAGTTGAGGAGAGCTACCGTCTTCCTGGCCCTATGGACTGTCCTGTAGTTCTGTACCACCTGATGATGGCCTGCTGGCAGAAGGACAGGAACAGCAGACCCAAGTTTGAGGAGATCGTCTGTCTGCTCGACAAACTGATACGCAACCCCAGCAGTCTCAAAGCCCTGGTGAACTCATCACACAGGTCAGGAGGATTTACGGATGGATTTGTTTCTGTTACTTTTACTGAGGTGTGACGGACATCACTGCTTGCTTAACTGGCATTGACCTCTGGTCCTCTGTCTCGCAAACACACGTGATCTCCCTGACCTCTGGTCCTCTGTCTCGCAAACACACGTGACCTCCCTGACCTCTGGTCCTCTGTCTCGCAAACACACGTGACCTCCCTGACCTCTGGTCCTCTGTCTCGCAAACACACGTGACCTCCCTGACCTCTGGTCCTCTGTCTCTCAAACACATGTGACCTCCCTGACCTCGGGTCCTCTGTCTCGCAAACACACGTGACCTCCCTGACCTCGGGTCCTCTGTCTCTCAAACACACGTGACCTCCCTGACCTCGGGTCCTCTGTCTCTCAAACACACGTGACCTCCCTGACCTCGGGTCCTCTGTCTCGCAAACACACGTGACCTCCCTGACCTCGGGTCCTCTGTCTCTCAAACACATGTGACCTCCCTGACCTCGGGTCCTCTGTCTCTCAAACACACGTGAGCTCCCTGACCTCGGGTCCTCTGTATCTCAAACACACGTGGCTTCCCTGACCTCTGGTCCTCTGTCTCTCAAACACACGTGAACTCCCTGACCTCGGGTCCTCTGTCTCTCAAACACACGTGAACTCCCTGACCTCGGGTCCTCTGTCTCTCAAACACACGTGACCTCCCTGACCTCGGGTCCTCTGTCTCTCAAACACACGTGACCTCCCTGACCTCGGGTCCTCTGTCTCTCAAACACACGTGACCTCCCTGACCTCGGGTCCTCTGTCTCTCAAACACACGTGACCTCCCTGACCTCTGGTCCTCTGTCTCTCAAACACACGTGACTTCCCTGACCTCTGGTCCTCTGTCTCTCAAACACACGTGACTTCCCTGACCTCTGGTCCTCTGTCTCTCAAACACACGTGACCTCCCTGACCTCGGGGTCCTCTGTCTCTCAAACACACGTGACCTCCCTGACCTCGGGTCCTCTGTCTCTCAAACACACGTGACCTCCCTGATGACAATGCCTGAGCCAGTTATGCCACTGGAAAGCTTTGATGGGCTAAATATCTAAATGGCTAAATGGATAAATGGATAAATGGATGAATGGATAAATGGATGAATGGATAAATGGATGAATGGATAAATGGATAAATGGCTAAATGAATAAATGGATGAATGGATAAATGGCTAAATGGATAAATGGATGAATGGATAAATGGATAAATGGATGAATGGATAAATGGATGAATGGATGAATGGATAAATGGATGAATGGATAAATGGCTAAATGGATAAATGGATAAATGGATGAATGGATAAATGGCTAAATGGATAAATGGCTAAGAAGCTAAAAGGTCGTCACAGGAAATCAGGGCGTGTTGACAGTTGTAACATATGCATATCTCCTATCACACACACACACACACACACACACACACACACACACACACACACACACACACACACACACACACACACACACACACACACACACACACACACACACACACACACACACACACACACACACACACACACACACACACACACGATCTCCTGTCACACACACACACACATACGATCTCCTGTCACACACACACACACATACACGATCTCCTGTCACACACACACACACACATACACGATCTCCTGTCACACACACACACACACATACACGATCTCCTGTCACACACACACACACACATACACGATCTCCTGTCACACACACACACACACACACACACACACACACACACACACACACACACACACACACACACACACACACACACACACACACACACACGATCTCCTGTCACACACACACACACGCACGCACGCACGCACGCACGCACGCACACACACACACACACACACACACACACACACACACACACACACACACACACACACACACACATACACGATCTCCTGTCACACACACCATATCCTGTCCCTTGGTTGGACTTTGAGCTGGGCAGAAGTGGCATCAGACAAATGAATCCCAATTCTAGGAATAGCAGAGTGGTGTTCTCCACACTATCATGGTTAGGAATAGCAGAGAGTGGTGTTCTCCACACTATCATGGTTAGGAATAGCAGAGAGTGGTGTTCTCCACACTATCATGGTTAGGAATAGCAGAGAGTGGTGTTCTCCACACTATCATGGTTAGGAATAGCAGAGAGTGGTGTTCTCCACACTATCATGGTTAGGAATAGCAGAGAGTGGTGTTCTCCACACTATCATGGTTAGGAATAGCAGAGTGGTGTTCTCCACACTATCATGGTTAGGAATAGCATGCAGAGAGTGGTGTTCTCCACACTATCATGGTTAGGAATAGCATGCAGAGAGTGGTGTTCTCCACACTATCATGGTTAGGAATAGCAGAGTGGTGTTCTCCACACTATCATGGTTAGGAATAGCAGAGTGGTGTTCTCCACACTATCATGGTTAGGAATAGCAGAGAGTGGTGTTCTCCACACTATCATGGTTAGGAATAGCAGAGTGGTGTTCTCCACACTATCATGGTTAGGAATAGCAGAGTGGTGTTCTCCACACTATCATGGTTAGGAATAGCAGAGTGGTGTTCTCCACACTATCATGGTTAGGAATAGCAGAGTGGTGTTCTCCACACTATCATGGTTAGGAATAGCATGCAGAGAGTGGTGTTCTCCACACTATCATGGTTAGGAATAGCAGAGAGTGGTGTTCTCCACACTATCATGGTTTTCAGAGACAGCTCCTAGTCAATATTTACCCTGTGGTTCTTCATTCTATCGCTGGGACTGATGCACATGGAAGAATCATGCTGCATCTTCGGAACTGCTTTACATAATTGCAAGTGCTGTTAAATAAGAAATTGGTTGGTTGGAGCTTGGCTCAGTGGTAATATGTTCTGCTCTGTGGTTCCATTCCGTTGTTTCCTAGCCTGGGAATCATTAGCACTATGGATTCTTCTGCTTGGGAATAATGTTATGTGGCTATTTAAATAGAACAGTGTAATTCCATTTTAGCAGCAGCTGTAATTGTGGTTACCAATTAGAGGCCTCGTAATTGAATATGTGGTTTGATCCCACAGCAGATGACACATTTCACACTACACATTTCAGAATACAACCTTCACACTACACATTTCACACTACACATTTCACACTACACATTTCACACTACACATTTCACACTACACATTTCACACTACACATTTCACACTACACATTTCACACTACACATTTCACACTACACATTTCACACTACACATTTCACACTACACATTTCACACTACACATTTCAGAATACAACCTTCACACTACACATTTCACACTACACATTTCAGATTACACATTTCAGATTACACATTTCAGAATACACATTTCAGAATACAACCTTCACACTACACATTTCACACTACACATTTCAGATTACACATTTCAGATTACACATTTCAGAATACAACCTTCACACTACACATTTCACACTACACATTTCACACTACACATTTCACACTACACATTTCACACTACACATTTCACACTACACATTTCAGAATACAACCTTCACACTACACATTTCACACTACACATTTCACACTACACATTTCACACTACACATTTCACACTACACATTTCACACTACACATTTCACACTACACATTTCACACTACACATTTCACACTACACATTTCACACTACACATTTCAGACTACACATTTCACACTACACATTTCACACTACACATTTCACACTACACATTTCAGAATACACATTTCAGAATACAACCTTCACACTACACATTTCACACTACACATTTCACACTACACATTTCACACTACACATTTCAGACTACACATTTCACACTACACATTTCACACTACACATTTCACACTACACATTTCAGAATACACATTTCAGAATACAACCTTCACACTACACATTTCACACTACACATTTCACACTACACATTTCACACTACACATTTCACACTACACATTTCAGACTACACATTTCACACTACACATTTCACACTACACATTTCACACTACACATTTCAGAATACACATTTCAGAATACAACCTTCACACTACACATTTCACACTACACATTTCACACTACACATTTCACACTACACATTTCACACTACACATTTCAGAATACACATTTCAGAATACAACCTTCACACTACACATTTCACACTACACATTTCACACTACACATTTCACACTGCACATTTCAGATTACACATTTCAGATTACACAATTGAGACTGAATGTTACGTAGATGGAAAAAAATCTGTCCTTCAAACAGTTCGTCAAAAGAGAGATCGGGGTCCAGAGTAACGCCGAGGTCCTTCACAGTTTCATTTGAGACGACTGTACAACCATCAAGATTAATTGTCAGATTCAACAGAAGATCTCTTTGTTTCTTGGGACGTAAAACAAGCATCTCTGTTTTGTCCGAGTTTAAACGTAGAAAGTTTACAGCCATCCACTTCCTTATGTCTGAAACACAGGCTTCTAGCGAGGGCAATTTTGGGGATTAAAATATAAAAATAAAATATATAATACTATAATACTATATAAAATATATAGTGAAAACAATAGTGGTCCTAAATCGGAACCTTGAGGTACACCGAAATGTACAATTGATTTGTCAGAGGACAAATCATTCACAGAGACAAACTGATATATTTCCGACAGATAAGATCTAAACCAGGCCAAAACTTGTCCCTGGGTTTCCAATCTCTCCAAAAGAATGTGGTGATCGATGGTGTCAAAAGCAGCACTAAGGTCTAGGAGCACGAGAACAGATGCAGAGCCGCGGTCTGACGCCATTAAAAGGTCATTTACACCTTCACAAGTGCAGTCTCAGTGCTATGATGGGGTGTAAAACCAGACTGAAGCATTTCGTAAACATTGTTTTTCTTCAGGAAGGAAGTTGCTGCGCAAACAGCTTTTCAAAAATGTTTGAGAGGAATGGAAGATTCGATATAGGCTGATTAGTTTTTTATATGTTCTGGGTCAAGTTTTGGCTTTTTCAAGAGAGGCTTTATTACTGCCATTTTAGTGAGTTTGGTACTAATCCGGTGGATAGAGAGACGATAATTATGTTCAACATAGGAGGGCCAAGCACAGGAAGCAGCTCTTTCAGTAGTTTAGTTGGAATAGGGTCCAGTATGCAGCTTGGCGTTTTAGAGGCCATGATTGTTTTCATCATTGTGTCAAGAGATATTGTACTAAAACACTTGAGGCTCTCTCTTGATCCTAGGTCCTGGCAGAGTTGTGCAGACTCAGGACAACTGAGCTTTGGAGGAATACGCAGATTTAAAGTGGAGTCCGTAAATTGCTTTTTAATGATCATGATCTTTTCCTCAAAGAAGTTCATGAATGTATTACTGCTGAAGTGAAAGCCATCCTCACTTGGGGAATGCTGCTTTTTAGTTAGCTTTGTGACAATATCAAAAACACATTTCGGATTATTCTTATTTTCCTCATTTAAGTTGGAAAAATAGGATGTTCGAGCAGCAGTGAGGGCTCTTTGATACTGCACGGTACTGTCTTTCCAAGCTAGTTGGAAGACTTCCAGTTTGGTGTGGCACCCTATCCGTTCCAATTTTCTGGAAGCTTGCTTCCGAGCTCGGGTTTTTTCTGTATACCAGGGAGCTAGTTTCTTTGAAGTTTTTAGGGGTGCAACTGCATCTAGGGTATTGCACAAGGTTAAATTGAGATCCTCTGTTAGGTGGTTAACTGATTTTTGTCCTCTGATGTCCCTGGGTAGACAGAGGGAGTCTGGAAGGACATCATGGAATCTTTGTGTTGTCTGAGAATTTATAGCACAACTTTTGATGGTCCTTGGTTGGGGTCTGAGCAGATTATTTGTTGCAATTGCAAACAAAATAAAATGGTGGTCTGATAGTCCAGGATTATGAGGAAAAACATTAAGATCCACAACATTTATTCCATGGGACAAAACTAGGTCCAGAGTATGACTGTGACAGTGAGTAGGTCCAGAGACATGTTGGACAAAACCCACTGAGTCGATGATGGCTCCGAAAGCCTTTTGGAGTGGGTCTGTGGACTTTTCCATGTGAATATTAAATCACCAAAAATTAGAATATTATTTGCTATGACTACAATGTCCGATAGGAATTCAGGGACCTCAGTGAGGAATGCTGTATATTGCCCAGGGGGCCTGTAAACAGTAGCTATAAAAAGTGATTGAGTAGGCTGCATAGATTTCATGACTAGACGCTCAATAGACGAAAACATAATTTTCATTTATTTATTTTTGCAAATTGAAATTTGCTATTGTAAATGTTAGCAACACCTCCGCCTTTGCGGGATGCACAGGGGATATGGTCACTAGTGTAACTAGGAGGTGAGGCCTCATTTAACACAGTAAATTCATCAGGCTTAAGCCATGTGTCAGTCAGGCCAATCACATCAGGATTATGATCAGTGATTAGTTCATTGACTATAATTGCCTTTGAAGTAAGGGATCTAACATTAAGTAGCCCTATTTTGAGATGTGAAGTATCACGATCTCTTTCAATAATGACAGGAATGGAGGAGTTCTTTATTCTAGTGAGATTGCTAAGGCGAACACCGCCATGTTTAGTTTGGCCCAACCTAGGTCGAGGCACAGACACGGTCTCAATGGGGATAGCTGAGCTGACTACACTGACTGTGCTAGTGGCAGACTCCACTATGCTGGCAGGCTGGTAAACAGCCTGCTGCCTGGCCTGCACTCTATTTCATTGTGGAGCTAGAGGAGTTAGAGCCCTGTCTATGTTGGTTGATAAGATGAGAGCACCCCTCCAGCTAGGATGTAGTCCGTCACTCCTCAGCAGGCCAGGCTTGGTCCTGTTTGTGGGTGAGTCCCAGAAAGAGGGTCAATTATCTACAAATGATATATTTTGGGAGGGGCAGAAAACAGTTTTCAACCAGCGATTGAGTTGTGAGACTGTGCTGAAGAGCTCATCACTCCCCCTAACTGGGAGGGGGCCAGAGACAATTGCTCGATACCGACACATCTTTCTAGCTGATTTACACGCTGAAGCTATTTTGCATTTGGTGATCTCTGACTGTTTCATCCTAACATCGTTGGTACCTCTATACTCTCGACACTTGCCAGTTTTAGCTTTGGCAAAAAGCACCAGGGTGCTTTAGCCAGCACCCTGGTAAACAGTGCATAATCGCTGGAGGATTCGTTTTAAGTCTAATACTGTGGGTAATGGAGTCGCCAATGACTAGGTTTTGAATTTGTCAGAGCTAATGGTGGAAGCTTCGGCATCTCAGACCCCGTAACGGGAGGAGTAGAGACCAGAGAAGGCTCAGCCTCTGACTCTGACTCGTTGCTTTATGGGGAAAACAGGTTGAAAGTTTCTGTCGGCTGAATGAGTGACACCGGTTGAGCATTCCGACAGCATTTCCCTCCAGAAACCGTGAGAAAGTTGTCCGGCTGCGGGGACCGTGCGAGGGGATTTATACTAACGTTACTATCTGTACTTACTGGTGGCACAGACGCTGTTTCATCCTTTCCTACACTGAAATTACCCTTGCCTAACGATTGCGTCTGAAGCTGGGCTTGTAGCACAGCGATCCTCGCCGTAAGGTGTGTACAGCGACTGCAATTAGAAGGCATCATGTTAATGTTACTACTTAGCTTCGGCTGGTGGAGGCCCTGGCGAACCATGTCCAGATAAAGCATCATGTTAAATGTTACTTCTTAGCTTCGGCTGGTGGAGGTCCTGATGAACCACGTCCAGATAAAGCATCATGTTAATGTTACTACTGGTTGGCTGGTGGAGGTCCTGGAGAACCACGCCCAGATAAAGCATCATGTTAATGTTACTACTGGTTGGCTGGTGGAGGTCCTGATGAACCACGTCCAGATAAAGCATCATGTTAATGTTACTACTGGTTGGCTGGTGGAGGTCCTGATGAACCACGTCCAGATAAAGCATCATGTTAATGTTACTACTGGTTGGCTGGTGGAGGTCCTGATGAACCACGTCCAGATAAAGCATCATGTTAATGTTACTACTGGTTGGCTGGTGGAGGTCCTGTAGAACCACGCCCAGATAAAGCATCATGTTAATGTTACTACTGGTGGAGGTCCTGACGAACCACGTCCAGATAAAGCATCATGTTAATGTTACTACTGGTTGGCTGGTGGAGGTCCTGATGAACCACGTCCAGATAAAGCATCATGTTAATGTTACTACTTAGCTTCGGCTGGTTGAGGTCCTGACGAACCATGTCCAGATAAAGCATCATGTTAATGTTACTACTGGTTGGCTGGTGGAGGTCCTGTAGAACCACGTCCAGATAAAGCATCATGTTAATGTTACTACTGGTTGGCTGGTGGAGGTCCTGCAGAACCATGTCCAGATAAAGCATCATGTTAATGTTACTACTGTAGAACCACGCCCAGATAAAGCATCATGTTAATGTTACTACTGGTTGGCTGGTGGAGGTCCTGCAGAACCATGTCCAGATAAAGCATCATGTTAATGTTACTACTGTAGAACCACGTCCAGATAAAGCATCGTGTTAATGTTACTACTGGTTGGCTGGTGGAGGTCCTGATGAACCACGTCCAGATAAAGCATCATGTTAATGTTACTACTGGTTGGCTGGTGGAGGTCCTGATGAACCACGTCCAGATAAAGCATCATGTTAATGTTACTACTGGTTGGCTGGTGGAGGTCCTGTAGAACCATGTCCAGATAAAGCATCATGTTAATGCTACTACTGGTTGGCTGGTGGAGGTCCTGATGAACCACGTCCAGATAAAGCATCATGTTAATGTTACTACTGGTTGGCTGGTGGAGGTCCTGATGAACCACGTCCAGATAAAGCATCATGTTAATGTTACTACTGGTTGGCTGGTGGAGGTCCTGATGAACCACGTCCAGATAAAGCATCATGTTAATGTTACTACTGGTTGGCTGGTGGAGGTCCTGATGAACCACGTCCAGATAAAGCATCATGTTAATGTTACTACTGGTTGGCTGGTGGAGGTCCTGATGAACCATGTCCAGATAAAGCATCATGTTAATGTTACTACTGGTTGGCTGGTGGAGTTCCTGATGAACCACGTCCAGATAAAGCATCATGTTAATGTTACTACTGGTTGGCTGGTGGAGGTCCTGTAGAACCACGTCCAGATAAAGCATCATGTTAATGTTACTACTTAGCTTCGGCTGGTTGAGGTCCTGACGAACCACGTCCAGATAAAGCATCATGTTAATGTTACTACTGGTTGGCTGGTGGAGGTCCTGATGAACCACGTCCAGATAAAGCATCATGTTAATGTTACTACTGGTTGGCTGGTGGAGGTCCTGATGAACCACGTCCAGATAAAGCATCATGTTAATGTTACTACTGGTTGGCTGGTGGAGGTCCTGATGAACCACGTCCAGATAAAGCATCATGTTAATGTTACTACTGGTTGGCTGGTGGAGGTCCTGATGAACCACATCCAGATAAAGCATCATGTTAATGTTACTACTGGTTGGCTGGTGGAGGTCCTGATGAACCACGTCCAGATAAAGCGTCCGGAGTGAAAAAGTTGAATGAAAAACAAGTTGAGGGAAAAAACAAAAATATAAACGGTAATTAAAAAGTAAAAACCGTAAAGTTGTCAGGTAGCAAAGTAAGGTTCAACAAAACGCACAGCAACACGTAAACAAGTCTTCAAGTTGTGACCGGAGAAGATCACAAAGTCATTTCACA
The DNA here is from genome assembly GCF_021184085.1 of Oncorhynchus gorbuscha. Taxonomy (NCBI): domain Eukaryota; kingdom Metazoa; phylum Chordata; class Actinopteri; order Salmoniformes; family Salmonidae; genus Oncorhynchus; species Oncorhynchus gorbuscha. The sequence continues at coordinate 13,674 of NW_025751214.1, forward strand.
TAAAAACCCACACCGGGTAGTTGAAACAGAGGTGGGGAAAAGGGGTCTCAGATGCGGCTCACTTCACAGAGAAAAACAGAGAGAAAGTTGTTGTGTCAGCTGGGACGAAGAGAGAGAGAGAGCTAATGAATCCTCGGATCTAACCATGGATCTCCCCTCTGCTGGTGGTGAACAGTACACTGACATGATATGTTCTTCTCTCCCCTCTCTCAGGGTGTCTAATCTAGTGGAGCCTGGCAGTGTGGACTCGGAGGGCAGCGTGTGCGTCAGTAGCCTGATGGAGGCCAGTGGTACCAGTCTATAGAGGAGTGGCTGAAGGGGATCAAGATGGGTCGCTACGTGGAGCTTTTCGTGGACAGTGGATACACCTCAGTGGAAGTGGTCTCCCACATGACCCTGGAGTAAGTCTCCCAGAAACACTAGGCTCATCTCCTTCCTCCTGTTTAACCTCTGATGAGATTGAGTGTATCCCAAATGGCATCCTATATCCAAATGGGCCCTGAGCAAAGTAGTGCACTCTATAGGGAATAGGGCTCTGGTCAAAGTAGTGCACTCTATAGGGAATAGGGTGCCATAGGGCTCTGGTCTAAAGTAGTGCACTCTATAGGGAATAGGGCTCTGGTCTATAGTAGTGCACTCTATAGGGAATAGGGCTCTGGTCTAAAGTAGTGCACTCTATAGGGAATAGGGCTCTGGTCTAAGTAGTGCACTATATAGGGAATAGGGCTCTGGTCTAAAGTAGTGCACTATAGGGAATAGGGCTCTGTCTAAAGTAGTGCACTATATAGGGAATAGGGCTCTGGTCTAAAGTAGTGCACTATATAGGGAATAGGGCTCTGGTCTAAAGTAGTGCACTCTATAGGGAATAGGCTCTGGTCTAAAGTAGTGCACTATATAGGGAATAGGGCTCTGGTCTAAAGTAGTGCACTATATAGGGAATAGGGTTCCATAGGGCTCTGGTCTAAAGTAGTGCACTATATAGGGAATAGGGTTCCATAGGGCTCTGGTCTAAAGTAGTGCACTATATAGGGAATAGGGCTCTGGTCTAAAGTAGTGCACTATATAGGGAATAGGGTTCCATAGGGCTCTGGTCTAAAGTAGTGCACTATATAGGGAATAGGGCTCTGGTCTAATGTAGTGTACTATATAGGGAATAGGGCTCTGGTCTAATGTAGTGTACTATATAGGGAATAGGGTTCCATAGGGCTCTGGTCTAAAGTAGTGCACTATATAGGGAATAGGGCTCTGGTCTAATGTAGTGTACTATATAGGGAATAGGGTTCCATAGGGAATAGGATGACATTTGGGATGTTCTCCATCTCCTTCCTGTTCTAAGGTGTATCATGCCATGTCTACTCAGCAAAAGTTTCTAAGGTTAGAGAAAACGTTGTTTTTTCTGTCGTGGGAAGTAATGGCCTGCAACAGAGTTTGCCGAGCGAAGCACTGTAGTGTAGATTCTGCTGAGTCAGACAGAAGACGTCTCCTGCTGAGGGAGGACAGATGTTCCCTATAGGGGGTAGAATGGATGAGGTCACATTAACAGGCCTGTTGAGGGAGGGCAGATGTTTCCTAAAGGGGGTAGAATGGATGAGGTCACATTATCAGGCCTGCTGAGGGAGGACAGATGTTCCCTATAGGGGGTAGAATGGATGAGGTCACATTAACAGGGCTGCTGAGGGAGGGCAGATGTTCCCTATAGGGGGTAGAATGGATGAGGTCACATTAACAGGGCTGCTGAGGGAGGGCAGATGTTCCCTATAGGGGGTAGAATGGATGAGGTCACATTAACAGGCCTGCTGAGGGAGGGCAGATGTTTCCTATAGGGGGTAGAATGGATGAGGTCACATTAACTGAGGAGGCCTGTTGAGGAGGGCAGATGTTCCCTATATGAGTAGAATGGATAGGGGTGAGGAGGACAGAGAATGGATGAGGTCACATTAACAGGCCTGCTGAGGGAGGACAGATGTTCCCTATAGCGAGTAGAATGGATGAGGTCACATTAACAGGCCTGTTGAGGGAGGACAGATGTTCCCTATAGGGGGTAGAATGGATGAGGTCACATTAACAGGCCTGCTGAGGAGGACAGATGTTCCCTATGAGGGAGGGCAGAGGGGTAGGAATGGATGAGGTCACATTAACAGGCCTGCTGAGGGAGGGACAGATGTTCCCTATAGGGGGTAGAATGGATGAGGTCACATTAACAGGCCTGTTGAGGGAGGGCAGATGTTCCCTATAGGGGGTAGAATGGATGAGGTCACATTAACAGGCCTGCTGAGGGAGGACAGATGTTCCCTATAGGGTAGAATGGATGAGGTCACATTAACAGGCCTGAGGAGGACAGATGTTCCCTATAGGGGTAGAATGGATGAGGTCACATTAACAGGCCTGTTGAGGGAGGGCAGATGTTCCCTATAG
>NW_025751215.1:2500-16084 GCF_021184085.1 Oncorhynchus gorbuscha
AATATTTTATACGGAAAGAAGTATGTTCAATAGAAAAGAAATTAGCAGGTGCTCTTTGTCACACGCCCACAGACTGATTTCCAACTCTGGACTCCCAGAACTAAACTCAAAATTCTTCCTTGTTTGGGAAGAAACAAGCCTGAAAACCATGAACAAAGACTGTTGACATCTAGTGGAAGCCATGGTAGCAATTACATGCTTCTGGGCCTGAGTAACAGGCAGTTTATTTTGGGCATGTCAGTCAGGCGGAAATTCAGATAGATAGATAGATAGATAGATAGATAGATAGATAGATAGATAGATAGATGAGATAGATAGATAGATAGATAGATAGATAGATAGATAGATAGATAGATAGATAGATAGATAGAGAGTTACACAAAACAATGTACTGAGCAAATGTCAAATTGGCTTTTTACCAAATTAAAACAATGTACTGAGCAAACACTAATTGACAACCAAAACAAACCAAAACAAAGGTGTCTTCTCATGCTTTGTTGATTTCAAAAGCCTTTTGACTCAATTTGGCATGAGGGTCTGCTATACAAACTGATGGAAAGTGGTATTGGGGATAAAACAGACATTATAAAAGATGTACACAAACAACAAGTGTGCGGTTAAATTATAAAAACACACACATTTCTTCACACAGGGTCGGGGTGAGACAGAGATGCAGCTAAGCCCCACCCTCTTCAACATATATATCAACAAATTGGCGCAGGCACTAGAAAAGTCTGCACTTGGCCTCACCCTACTAGAATCCGAAGTCAAATGTCTGCTGTTTGCTGATGATCTGGTGCTTCTGTCACCAACCAGGAGGGCCTACAGCAGCACTATGCACAGATTCTGTCAGACCTGGCCCTGACAGTAAATCTCAGTAAGACCAAAATAATGGTGTTAAAAAAGTCACCAGGACCACAAATACAAATTCCATCTAGACACTGTTGCCCCAGAGCACACAAAAAAGATACATACCTTGGCCTAAACATCAGCGCCACAGGTAACTTCCACAAAGCTGTGAACGATCTGAAGAAATCGATCTGAAGAAATCTTGCTTGTTTGTAGGTGACCAAATATTTATTTTCCACCATAATTTGCAAATAAATTCATAAAAATCCTAAGCAATGTGATTTTCTGATTTTTTTTCTCATTTTGAAGTGTACCTATGATGAAAATTACAGCCTCTCATCTTTTTAAGTGGGAGAAATTGCACAATTGGTGGCTGACTAAATACTTTTCTTGCCTCACTGTAACAGACAGATAGATAGAGAGTTAAAGATAGATAGATAGTTAACAGATAGATAGACAGTTAACAGATAGATAGAGAGTTAACAGTAACAGCTTTGGGGATGACCAGTGCATTATACCTGCTGGTCTTGCGTGTGCTACTTATGACCAGTGAGCTGAGATAAGGCAGGCTTTACCTAGCAAAGACTTATAGATGACCTGGAGCCAATGGGTTTGGCAAACGGAAATGAAGTGAGGGGCCAGCCAAACGAGAGCATACAGGTCGAGTGGTGGGTAGTATATGGGGCTTTGACGGCACTGTGATAGACTGCATCCAATTTGTTGAGTAGAGTGTTTTGTATTTTGTAAATGACATCGCCGAAGTCAAGGCTCGGTAGGATGGTCAGTTTTACGAAGATATGTTTGGCAGCATGAGTGAAGGTGAGGGTTTTGTTGAGATATAGGAAGCCGATTCTAGATTTAATCTGGCTTTGGAGATGCGAGTCTGGAAGGAGAGTTTACATGTAGCCAGACACCTAGGTATTTGTAGTTGTCCACATATTCTAGGTCAGAACCTCCAGAGTAGTGATGCTAGTCGGCGTGGTGTGGGCGGCGAACGGTTGAAGAGCATGCACATAGTTTTACTAGCATTTAAAAGCAGTTGGAGGCCACGGAAGGGGAGTGTTGTATAGTTGAAGCTCGCTTAAGGTTTGTGTCCAAAGAAGGGCCAGAGGTATACAGAATGGTGTCGTTTGTGTAGAGGTAGATCAGAGAATCACCATACCTCATTGATGTATATGTATATTCAGAGAAAAGAGTTGGCCCGAGAATTGAACCCTTCTGGCACCCCAATAGAAACTGTTCGGACAACATGCTATTGTTTGAGGAGAGTGGAGAGTGCACAATATTAAACATGAAAAGTTATTAATAAACACGTAAGGCACATTTGGGCAGTCTTGATACAACATTTTGAACAGAAATGCAATGGTTCATTGGATCAGTCTAAAACTTTGCACATACACTGATGCCATCTAGTAGCCAGAATCTAAATTGCACCAGGGCTGTACAAATACTTTATGGAATTATGGAATAATACATTCTGGCCTTTCTCTTGCATTTCAAAGATGTTGGCACAAAAAAAATGTAATAACATTTTTTCCCTCTTTGTATTATCTTTCACCATCATCTATTGTGTTATATTTTGCAACATTCTTTTTCATATTTCCTTAAACTTCAAAGTGTTTCTCTTTCAAATGGTACCAAGATTATGCATATTCTGTTTGTAGGCCTGAGCTACCGGCAGTTAGATTTTGTATGTCATTTCAGGTGAAAATTGAAGAAAAATGCCAATCCGCTTTAAGTGATACTTAGATGGTCATAAAACAAGACATCAGATGTTATGGTTCATATAATCCAATAATGGTGGGAATCATGTCAGGAAGAGGAAGGAAGACTTCGCCACATACATTCTATGTCATTGGCACAGATAATATTGGTTACTCAAATATAGATTATTTCAAACCTTCATCATTGATTTTGGGTCTGGGTGGCTAATTAGGGGGACTTTTCTCCACTTCTCCCAGAATGACATCCTCCATATCAGCCTTTTGTTTCTGCAGGTGACCGAACTCAGGACTCTGGGAACTTTGATACCCTGGGCCGCATGGGGTGTATGTTGATTCTGGAGCTTTTGAATGAAGGCCAGCACGATGTCTTGGCTGACTTTCGTATTCCCCAGAGAGTTACACCACCTCTTATTAACCTCAGAGGTTTTCTATTGCTATGATTGTCGCTGGTCTCAGGAGCCACTTTCCCAGCTTCATTTCAAGATAATTCCTGTTGTTACCTTGCACGTAGTGTGAAAACATTTCTCTGCGCACCTTAAATTGTCCAGTATAGTAGAACTGTACTCTACCATCTCCTGACCCCCCCCTCTATTGTGGACTGTACTCTTCTTACCATCTCCTGGACCTCCCTCTAGTGTCTACCATCTCCTGACTCCTAGTGTCTACCATCTCCTGACTCCCTCTAGTGTGGGACCGTACTCTCTATCATCTCCTGACCTCCTCTAGTGTCTACCATCTCCTGACTCCCTCTAGTGTGGGACTGTACTCTACCATCTCCTGACCTCCTTAGTGTCTACCATCTCCTGACTCTAGTGTCTACCATCTCCTGACTCCCTCTAGTGTGGGACTGTACTCTATCATCTCCTGGTCTCCCTAGTGTCCGGCTCATCTCCTGACACCCTCTTAGTGTGGGACTGTGCTCACCATCTCCAGACCCCCTATGTCTACCATCTCCCGACTCGAGGGAGTCAGAGATATATAACACTAGGATATATTATATGCATCTCCTAGTGTTACTTAATAAAATATATATATATATATATATATATATATATATATATATATATATTATATCTCTCAGTGTTGTTTAATAGTAATATATATATTATATCTCTCCTAGTGTTGTTTGGTTATGTAATATATATATATACATTATTATATATCTCCTAAGTTGTTTAATAGTAATATATATATACATATTATAGTATCTCCTAGTGTTGTTTAATGGTATTATATATATATATATATATATATATATATATATATTATATTTCTCCTAGTGTTGTTTAATAGTGAATATATATATATATATATATATATATATATATATATATATATTATATATATCTCAGTGTTGTTTAATAGTAATATATATATATATTATATATCTCATAGTGTTGTTTAATAGTAATATATATATATTATTTATCTCCTAGTGTTGTTTAATAGTAATATGTATATTAAGCATGTAGTAGAGGGGGGTACATGGGCGTCGTCCGATTTATTTTTGTATTTTTTTGTATTTTACCTGCTTTTTCTCCCCAATTGTCATCGCTGCAACCCAACGGGCTCGAGAGGCGAAGGTCAAGTCACGTGTCCTCCGAAACATGACCAACACCATGAGGAAACACTGATTAACTGACGACCCGACTGACGATCAGCTTGCAGGACCCGGCCCGCCACAAGGAGTCGCTAGAGCGGCGATGAGCCAAGTAAAGCCAAACACTCCCCAAACCCGGATGACGCTAGGCCGGTTGTGACACAGCCCGGGAACGAACACGGGTCTGCAGTGACGCACCTAACAATGCGAGTTGTTTTGATGTCGAGCGTGTTGTGTAGAGCGTGTTGTGTAGAGCGTGTTGTGTAGAGCGCGTTGTGTAGAGCGTGTTGTGTAGAGCGCGTTGTGTAGAGCGTGTTGTGTAGAGCGCGTTGTGTAGAGCGTGTTGTGTAGAGCGCGTTGTGTAGAGCGTGTTGTGTAGAGTGCGTTGTGTAGAGCGTGTTGTGTAGAAGCGTGTTGTGTAGAGCGTGTTGTGTAGAAGCGCGTTGTGTCGAGCGTGTTGTGTAGAGCGTGTTGTGTAGAGCGTGTTGTGTAGAGCGCGTTGTGTCGAGCGTGTTGTGTAGAGCGTGTTGTGTAGAGCGTGTTGTGTAGAGCGTGTTGTGTAGAGCGTGTTGTGTAGAGCGTGTTGTGTAGAGCGCGTTGTGTCGAGCGTGTTGTGTAGAGCGCGTTGTGTAGAGCGCGTTGTGTAGAGCGTGTTGTGTAGAGCGTGTTGTGTAGAGCGCGTTGTGTCGAGAGTGTTGTGTAGAGCGTGTTGTGTAGAGCGCGTTGTGTCGAGCGTGTTGTGTAGAGCGTGTTGTGTAGAGCGTGTTGTGTAGAGCGTGTTGTGTCGAGCGTGTTGTGTAGAGCGTGTTGTGTAGAGCGCGTTGTGTCGAGCGTGTTGTGTAGAGCGCTCACCTGTTTCAGAATGAGGTGCTCAATCAGCACATCTTCAGTCAGCAGATACAGTACTTTCCTCTCCTTCTCAGAAACACATTCAAACGCACACACACACACACCTCACATGCACACACACACACCTCAAACCTCACACACACACACCTCACATGCACACACACACACCTCAAACCTCACACACACATCTCACATGCACACACACACCTCAAACCTCACACACACACACCTCACATGCACACACACACATCTCAAACCTCACACACACACACACACCTCACATGCACACACACACCTCAAACCTCACACACACACCTCACATGCACACACACACCTCAAACCTCACACACACACTCACATGCACACACACACCTCAAACCTCACACACACACACCTCACATGCACACACACACATTCAACCTCACACACACACACCTCAATATGCATGCACACACACCCTCAAACCACACACACACTGGCATGCACACACACACACTCAAACCACACACACTACGAGTATGCATATCACTACTCAAACTCACACACACACTCATGCACACACACAGCTCAAACTCACACACACACTTACATGTACACATACGGGATTTCAAATCTCTCAAATATCAATAATTACATAAAAATAGACACACACCAAACTCACACACACACACCTCACATGCACACACACACCAAACTCACACACATCTCACATGCACACACACACACCTCAAACTCACACACACACCTCACATGCATCACACACACTCAAACCTCACACACACACTCTCACATGCACACACACACCTCAAACTCACACACACACCTCACATGCACACACACACTCAAACCTTCACACACACACTCACATGCACACACACACTCAAACTTCACACACACCTCACATGCACACACACACCTCAAACCTCACACACACACCTCACATGCACACACACACCTCAAACCTCACACACACACCTCACATGCACACACACACCTCAAACCTCACACACACACCTCACATGCACACACACACCTCAAACCTCACACACACACCTCACATGCACACACACACCTCAAACCTCACACACACACCTCACATGCACACACACACCTCAAACCTCACACACACACCTCACATGCACACACACACCTCAAACCTCACACACACACCTCACATGCACACACACACCTCAAACCTCACACACACACCTCACATGCACACACACACCTCAAACCTCACACACACACCTCACATGCACACACACACCTCAAACCTCACACACACACCTCACATGCACACACACACCTCAAACCTCACACACACACACCTCACATGCACACACACACATCTCAAACCTCACACACACACACACCTCACATGCACACACACACCTCAAAACCTCACACACACACCTCACATGCACACACACATCTCAAACCTCACACACACACACCACATGCACACACACACCTCAAACCTCACACACACACCCTCACATGCACACACACACCTCAAACCACACACACACACCTCATGCACACACACACACCTCAAACCTCACACACACACCTCACATGCACACACACACTCAAACCACCACACACCTCACATGCACACACCTCAAACCTCACACACACACCCTCACATGTGACACACACACTCAAACCTCACACACACTCCTCACATGCACACACACCAAGACACACACACACTCCACATCAAACTCACACACACACTCACATGCACACACACACCTCAAACCTCCTCACACACACCACATGCACACACACACAAACCTCAACACCTCACACACACACCTCAAACCTCACACACCTCAAATGCACACACACACCTCAAACCTCACACACAAACCTCACATACACACCACACACACCAAACTTTCACACACACACACAAAGTCATGGATATTATCCCCTTCCCTCCAGATGGTGTGTGAGACGGTAACACCTTACTCCCGTCCCACTGAGACCTCAAATAAGCACGCATTTAAGCAAATCTGTACTGGCACCAAAAAATGAAATGAACGAGTTCTGCCATGCGGGGACAATAAGCAGGATGGGTGACGGTGGTGACTTCATCATCATAGAGCAGGTACAAGAGATGAAGGGTGGCGGAGATAGCAGAGATAGGGGGAGGGGGAGGTGATCTAGCAGAGATAGGGGGGAGGGGGAGGTAGGGGGAGGCAGAGGTAGGGGGGAGGGGGAGGTGGAGGTAAAGTAGAGATAGGGGAGGGGGGAGGGCGGAGATAGCAGAGATAGGGGGAGGGGGAGGTAGGGGAGATAAGAGATAGGGGGAGAGTAGGAGAAAGAGATAGGGGGAGGGGGAGATAGGAGAGGATAGGGAGGGAGAGGAGGCAGGAAAGGGGGAGGGGGGAGGGAGATAGCAGAGATAGGGAGGGAGGGAGGGAGGTAGGGAGGGGGGGAGGAGATAGGGAGATAGGGAAGAGATAGGGGAGGGAGGGAGGGCAGAGATAGGGGAGGGGAGGGGGAGGGGGGAGGAGATAGCAGAGATAGGGAGGGGAGGAGGGAGGTAGGGAGGGGGAGGGGAGGGGGAGGGAGATAGCAGAGATAGGGAGGGGGAAGGAGGTAGGGAGATAGCAGAGATAGGGAGGGAGGAGGGAGGTAGGGGGAGATAGCAGAGATAGAGGGGGAGGGGGGAGGGAGATAGCAGAGATAGGGGAGGGAGGAGGAGATAGCAGAGATAGGGGAGGGGGAGAGAGGTAGGGAGATAGCAGAGATAGGGGGAGGAAGGAGGCAGAGATAGGGAGGTGGGAGAGAGGTAGGGAGATAGCAGACAGGGAGGGGGAGAGGTGTAGGAGATAGCAGAGATAGGGAGGGGGAGGGAGGGAGATACAGAGATAGGGAGGGAGGGGAGATAGCAGAGATAGGAGGGGGAGAGAGGTAGGGAGATAGCAGAGATAGGGAGGGGGAAGGAGGTAGGGACATAGCAGACAGGGGAGGGGGAAGGAGGTAGGGAGAGAAGGCAAGAGATAGGAGGGGAGGGAGATAGCAGAGATAGGGAGGGGAGGGAGGGAGGAGACAGCAGAGGAGAGGGGAGGAAGGGAGGTAAAGCAGAAATAGGGGAGGGGGAGGTAAAGAGGGAAAAGAAATAGGGAGGAGGGAAGGAGGGAGGGAGGGAGACTCTGTATTAGCATGCTAATGTAATTCTTAGGAAGCGGAGCTCAGACACAGAGAAAAGGGATGTAACCTTGCTGTGACTTTAAAGGAATGTCACAAGACAAGCGGAGCCCACCTGCTGTGGCTTCACGTAGTGGCCCCATCTTCCTAAGATGAGTGAGTGAGAGAGTGAGTGAGAGTGAGTGAGTGAGTGAGAGTGGAGTGAGGAGTGGAGGAGAGTGAGTGAGCAAGTGAGTAAGTGAGTGGCGGAGTGTGAGTTTATACTGATATACTGATGGTGTTGGTCTGATAGTGTTGGTCTGATGGTGTTGGTGGTGTTGGTCTGATAGTGTTGATGGTGTTGGTCTGATGGTGTTGGTCTGATGGTGTTGATAGTGTTGGTCTGATGGTGTTGATGGTGTTGGTCTGATGGTGTTGGTCTGATGGTGTTGGTCTGATAGTGTTGATGGTGTTGGTCTGATAGTGTTGGTCTGATGGTGTTGGTCTGATGGTGTTGATGGTGTTGGTCTGATGGTGTTGATGGTGTTGGTCTGATGGTGTTGGTCTGATGGTGTTGGTCTGATGGTGTTGATAGTGTTGGTCTGATGGTGTTGATGGTGTTGGTCTGATGGTGTTGGTTGATGGTGTTGGTGGTGTTGGTCTGATGGTGTTGGTCTGATGGTGTTGGTGGTGATAGGTCTGATGGTGTTGATGGTGTTGGTCTGATGGTGTTGGTCTGATAGTGTTGATGGTGTTGGTCTGATGGTGTTGGTCTGATAGTGTTGATGGTGTTGGTCTGATAGTGTTGATGGTGGTTGATGGTTTGGTCTGATGGTGTTGGTCTGATAGTGTTGATGGTGTTGTTGATGGTGTTGGTCTGATGGTGTTGATAGTGTTGGTCTGATGGTGTTGATGGTGTTGGTCTGATAGTGTTGATGGTGTTGGTCTGATGGTGTTGGTCTGATAGTGTTGATGGTGTTGGTCTGATAGTGTTGATGGTGTTGGTCTGATGGTGTTGATGGTGTTGGTCTGATGGTGTTGATGGTGTTGGTCTGATGGGTGTTGATGGTGTTGGTCTGATGGTGTTGATAGTGTTGGTCTGATGGTGTTGGTTGATGGTGTTGGTCTGATGGTGTTGGTCTGATGGTGTTGATGGTGTTGGTCTGATGGTGTTGGTCTGATGGTCTGATGGTGTTGGTCTGATGGTGTTGATGGTGTTGGTCTGATAGTGTTGTGGTGATGGTGTTGATGGTGTTGGTCTGATAGTGTTGGTCTGATGGTGTGTTGATGGTGTTGGTCTGATGGTGTTGATGGTGTTGGTCTGATGGTGTTGATAGTGTTGGTCTGATGGTGTTGGTCTGATGGTGTTGATAGTGTTGGTCTGATGGTGTTGGTCTGATGGTGTTGATAGTGTTGGTCTGATGGTGTTGATGGTGTTGGTCTGATGGTGTTGGTCTGATAGTGTTGATAGTGTTGGTCTGATAGTGTTGGTCTGATGGTGTTGATGGTGTTGGTCTGATAGTGTTGATGGTGTTGGTCTGATAGTGTTGGTCTGATAGTGTTGGTCTGATGGTGTTGATGGTGTTGGTCTGATAGTGTTGGTCTGATAGTGTTGGTCTGATGGTGTTGATGGTGTTGGTCTGATGGTGTTGGTCTGATGGTGTTGGTCTGATAGTGTTGATGGTGTTGGTCTGATGGTGTTGGTCTGATAGTGTTGATGGTGTTGGTCTGATGGTGTTGGTCTGATAGTGTTGGTCTGATAGTGTTGGTCTGATGGTGCTGATAGTGTTGGTCTGATGGTGTTGATGGTGTTGGTCTGATGGTGTTGGTCTGATAGTGTTGATGGTGTTGGTCTGATAGTGTTGGTCTGATAGTGTTGGTCTGATGGTGTTGATATTGTTGGTCTGATGGTGTTGATGGTGTTGGTCTGATGGTGTTGATGGTGTTGGTCTGATGGTGTTGATGGTGTTGGTCTGATGGTGTTGATGCTGTTGGTCTGATGGTGTTGGTCTGATGGTGTTGATAGTGTTGGTCTGATGGTGTTGGTCTGATGGTGTTGATGGTGTTGGTCTGATAGTGCTGATGGTGTTGGTCTGATGGTTTTGGTCTGATGGTGTTGATGGTGTTGGTCTGATGGTGTTGATGGTGTTGGTCTGATGGTGTTGATGGTGTTGGTCTGATGGTGTTGATGGTGTTGGTCTGATGGTGTTGATGGTGTTGGTCTGATGGTGTTGGTCTGATGGTGTTGGTCTGATGGTGTTGATAGTGTTGGTCTGATGGTGTCGATGGTGTTGGTCTGATGGTGTTGATGGTGTTGGTCTGATAGTGTTGATGGTGTTGGTCTGATGGTGTTGGTCTGATGGTGTTGGTCTGATGGTGTTGATAGTGTTGGTCTGATGGTGTTGATGGTGTTGGTCTGATGGTGTTGGTCTGATGGTGTTGATGGTGTTGGTCTGATAGTGTTGGTCTGATGGTGTTGATGGTGTTGGTCTGATGGTGTTGATGGTGTTGGTCTGATAGTGTTGGTCTGATGGTGTTGATAGTGTTAGTCTGATAGTGTTGGTCTGATGGTGTTGGTCTGATAGTGTTGGTCTGATGGTGTTGATAGTGTTGGTCTGATGGTGTTGATGGTGTTGGTCTGATGGTGTTGGTCTGATGGTGTTGATAGTGTTGGTCTGATGGTGTTGATAGTGTTGGTCTGATGGTGTTGATAGTGTTGGTCTGATGGTGTTGATAGTGTTGGTCTGATGGTGTTGATAGTGTTGGTCTGATGGTGTTGATGGTGTTGGTCTGATGGTGTTGGTCTGATAGTGTTGATAGTGTTGGTCTGATGGTGTTGATAGTGTTGGTCTGATGGTGTTGATAGTGTTGGTCTGATGGTGTTGATGGTGTTGGTCTGATAGTGTTGGTCTGATAGTGTTGGTCTGATGGTGTTGGTCTGATGGTGTTGGTCTGATAGTGTTGGTGGTGTTGGTCTGATAGTGTGGTCTGATAGTGTTGGTCTGATAGTGTTGGTCTGATGGTGTTGATAGTGTTGGTCTGATGGTGTTGATAGTGTTGGTCTGATAGTGTTGGTCTGATGGTGTTGGTCTGATGGTGTTGGTCTGATAGTGTTGGTCTGATGGTGTTGGTTTGATGGTGTTGGTCTGATAGTGTTGATCTGATGGTCTGATGGTGTTGGTCTGATAGTGTTGGTCTGATAGTGTTGGTCTGATGGTGTTGATAGTGTTGGTCTGATGGTGTTGATGGTGTTGGTCTGATGGTGTTGGTCTGATAGTGTTGATGGTGTTGGTCTGATAGTGTTGATGGTGTTGGTCTGATAGTGTTGGTCTGATGGTGTTGGTCTGATAGTGTTGGTCTGATGGTGTTGATAGTGTTGGTCTGATAGTGTTGGTCTGATAGTGTTGATAGTGTTGGTCTGATGGTGTTGATAGTGTTGGTCTGATGGTGTTGATGGTGTTGGTCTGATAGTGTTGATGGTGTTGGTCTGATGGTGTTGGTCTGATGGTGTTGGTCTGATGGTGTTGGTCTGATAGTGTTGATGGTGTTGGTCTGATAGTGTTGATGGTGTTGGTCTGATAGTGTTGATGGTGTTGGTCTGATGGTGTTGGTCTGATAGTGTTGATGGTGTTGGTCTGATAGTGTTGATGGTGTTGGTCTGATAGTGTTGATGGTGTTGGTCTGATGGTGTTGGTCTGATGGTGTTGATGGTGTTGGTCTGATGGTGTTGGTCTGATGGTGTTGGTCTGATGGTGTTGGTCTGATGGTGTTGATGGTGTTGGTCTGATGGTGTTGGTCTGATGGTGTTGGTCTGATAGTGTTGGTCTGATGGTGTTGGTCTGATGGTGTTGATGGTGTTGGTCTGATGGTGTTGGTCTGATGGTGTTGGTCTGATAGTGTTGGTCTGATAGTGTTGGTCTGATGGTGTTGGTCTGATAGTGTTGGTCTGATGGTGTTGGTCTGATGGTGTTGGTCTGATGGTGTTGGTCTGATAGTGTTGATGGTGTTGATAGTGTTGGTCTGATAGTGTTGGTCTGATGGTGTTGGTCTGATGGTGTTGGTCTGATGGTGTTGGTCTGATAGTGTTGATGGTGTTGGTCTGATAGTGTTGATGGTGTTGGTCTGATAGTGTTGATGGTGTTGGTCTGATGGTGTTGATGGTGTTGGTCTGATAGTGTTGATGGTGTTGGTCTGATGGTGTTGATTGTGTTGGTCTGATAGTGTTGATGGTGTTGGTCTGATAGTGTTGATGGTGTTGGTCTGATAGTGTTGATGGTGTTGGTCTGATGGTGTTGGTCTGATAGTGTTGATGGTGTTGGTCTGATAGTGTTGATGGTGTTGGTCTGATAGTGTTGATGGTGTTGGTCTGATAGTGTTGATGGTGTTGGTCTGATAGTGTTGATGGTGTTGGTCTGATAGTGTTGATGGTGTTGGTCTGATGGTGTTGGTCTGATAGTGTTGATGGTGTTGGTCTGATAGTGTTGATGGTGTTGGTCTGATAGTGTTGATGGTGTTGGTCTGATAGTGTTGGTCTGATGGTGTTGGTCTGATAGTGTTGATGGTGTTGGTCTGATGGTGTTGGTCTGATAGTGTTGATGGTGTTGGTCTGATAGTGTTGATGGTGTTGGTCTGATAGTGTTGATGGTGTTGGTCTGATAGTGTTGATAGTGTTGGTCTGATGGTGTTGATAGTGTTGGTCTGATGGTGTTGATGGTGTTGGTCTGATAGTGTTGATGGTGTTGGTCTGATGGTGTTGGTCTGATGGTGTTGGTCTGATGGTGTTGGTCTGATAGTGTTGATGGTGTTGGTCTGATAGTGTTGATGGTGTTGGTCTGATAGTGTTGATGGTGTTGGTCTGATGGTGTTGGTCTGATAGTGTTGATGGTGTTGGTCTGATAGTGTTGGTCTGATGGTGTTGGTCTGATAGTGTTGATGGTGTTGGTCTGATAGTGTTGATGGTGTTGGTCTGATGGTGTTGATGGTGTTGGTCTGATGGTGTTGGTCTGATGGTGTTGGTCTGATGGTGTTGGTCTGATGGTGTTGATAGTGTTGGTCTGATGGTGTTGGTCTGATGGTGTTGGTCTGATAGTATTTGGTTGATGGTGTTGGTCTGATGGTGTTGATGGTGTTGGTCTGATGGTGTTGGTCTGATGGTGTTGGTCTGATAGTGTTGGTCTGATAGTGTTGGTCTGATAATTATTGGTCTGATAGTGTTGGTCTGATGAGTGTTGAATGCAGTGGTGTTGAGGTGCAGTGGTGTTGGTCTGATGGTGTTGGTCTGATGGTGTTGGTCTGATAGTGTTGATGGTGTTGATAGTGTTGGTCTGATAGTGTTGGTCTGATGGTGTTGGTCTGATGGTGTTGGTCTGATGGTGTTGGTCTGATAGTGTTGATGGTGTTGGTCTGATAGTGTTGATGGTGTTG
>NW_025751216.1:0-16083 GCF_021184085.1 Oncorhynchus gorbuscha
TCTCTACATTCATCTAATACAATATAAATCTCTACATTCATTAATACTCTCTATAAATCTATATAAATCTACATTCTATCTAATATTACTTATAAATTATAAATCTTCTAATCTATCTCTATAAATCTTCTACATCTATCTAATACTTATAAATCTTCTACATTCATTCAATACTTTCTATAAATCTTCTACATTCATTCAATACTCTAAACATCTATCTAATACTTATAAATCTCATTCATAATACTTATAAACTCTACATCATCCATCCAATACATTCTATAAAATTCTACATTCATCTAATACTTATAAATAAATCTTAATACTTATAAATCTCTACATTCATCTAATACTTATAATCTTCTAAAACATCTATCTAATACATTCATTATATAAATCCTCTACATCTATCTAGTATTTCTATAAACATTTTCACATCATCCAATAATTTCTATAAATCTCTACTTCACTATAAATACATTAGAAATTTACATTCATTATCTAGAAATCTTCTACATTATAAATCTTCTACATTCATCTAATATGTTTATAAATCTCTCACATTCATCTAATACTTTACTATAGAAAAATCTCTATAAACATTCATCTAATACTCTATAAATCTACATTCATCTCAATACATTTCTATAAACTCTACATTCATCTAATATTTCTATAAATCTACATCATTCAATATTTCTATAAATCTCTACATTCATCTATTCTACTTATAAATTACATTCATCTAATAGTTTATAAATCTTTACATCTATCTAATACTTCTATAAATCTCTACATTCATAATACTCTATAAATATCTATATAAATCTTCACATCTATCTAATACTCTATAAATCCTCTACATTCATCTAAATATCTTTATAAATCTCTCTACATTCATCTAATACTTATAAATCTTCTACATTCATCTAGTACTTATAAATCTCTCTACATTCATCTTATAAATACAATATCTCTCTACATCTATAATCTATAAATCTTTCATTCATCTAAAACCCTATAAATCTTCTACATCTATCTAATAATTTTATAAATCTTCTACATTCATCTAATACTTTCTATAAATCTTCTACATTCATTCAATACTTCCTAGAAATCTTCTACATTCATCTAATACTTATAAATCTCTACATCTATCTAATACTTATATAAATCCTCTACATCTATCTAATACTTTATAAATCTTACATATCTATCTAATTTCTATAAATCTCTACATTCATCTAATACTTATAAATCTACATCTATCTACTTATTCTACATTCATCTAATACTTATAAATCTTCTACATTCATCTAATACTTCTATAAATTCTTATCTAATACTATAAATCTTCTACATCTATCTAATACTTATAAATTTCTACATCTATCATCTTATAAATACTTATAAATCTTCTACATTCATCTAATACTATATAAATCTCTACATCATCTAATACTTATAAATGTTACATTCATTCAATACTTATAAATCTCTACATCATATCAATCTCAATATAAATCTTACATCTATCTAATACTATAAAATCATCTAATCACATCTATCTAATAAACTCTACATTATCTAACTTCTCTCTACATTCATCTAATACTTCTAGAAATCTCTTACATCTATCTAATACTTATAAATACTATAAATTATAAATCTACATATCTAGTATAAATGTCTACATTCATCTCTATAAATCTTCACATCATTAATTATATAAATCTCTCTACATCTATAAATAAATCTCTACATTCATCTCAATACTTATAAATCTTCTACATTCATTCAATACTCTATAAATCTCTACATTCATCTAATACTATATAAATCTCTACATCTATCTAATACTTATAAATCTCTATATCTATCTAAAATACTTATAAATCTATCTATTCATTAATATTCTATAAATCTAATACTCTATAAATCTCTACATCTATCTAATACTTATAAATCTTCTACATCTATAAATCTCTACATTCATCTAATACTATAAATTCTACATTCATCTAATACTATATAAATCTCTACATTCATTCAATACTTATAAATTCTACATCTATCTAATACTTATAAATCTCTACATTCATCTAATACTTATAAATCTTCTATAAATTCATCTAATACTTATAAATCTTTACATTCATTCAATACATTTCTATAAATTCTACATTCATCTAATACCCTATAAATTCTACATCTATCTAATACTTATAAATCCTCTACATTCATCTAATACTTATAAATCTTCTACATTCTTATAAATCTACATTATCTAATTATAAATTTACATTCATTAATATATATAAATACTATAAATCTTCTACATTCATTCAATACAATTTATAAATTCTACATTCATCTAATACTTATAAATCTCTACATTAATACTTAAAATCTAATATCTAATACTTTCTATCTCTCTACATTCTAATACTATAAATCTCTACATTCATCTAATACTTATAAATCTCTACATTCATCTAATACTTTATAAATCTACATTCTATCTAGTACTTCTATAAATTTACATTCATTCAATACTTATAAATCTCTACATTCTATCTAATACTTATAAATAAATCTAATTTATACATTCATCTATCAATAATACTTATAAATTCTACATTATAATACTTATAAATCTCTCTACATCTATCCAATACTTTATAAATCTTCTACATTCATTCAATATTCTATAAATCTTCTACATCATTCAATACTCTATAAATTCTACATCTTATATCTACATTATATAAATTTACATTCATCTAATACTTATAAATCTTCTACATTCATTCAATACTTATAAATCTCTACATTCATTAATACTTTATAAATCTTACATCTATCTAATACTATAAATCTCTATCTAATACTAAACTTTCATTCATCTAATACTTATAAATTTCTACATTCATCTAATACTTATAAATCTCTCTACATCTATCTATTAAATTCAATATCTTATAAATCTCTACATCTATCTAATACTTATAAATTTCTACATTCATTCAATACTTATAAATCTCTACATTCATTCTAATACTTTTATAAATTCATCTATCTAATAAACTCATCTATAAATATAAATTCTACATTCATTCAATATTTCTATAAATCTTCTACATTCATCTAATACTTATAAATCTTCTATCATTACTTTATAAATTCTACATCTATACTCTATAAATTCTACATTCATCTAATAAACTACATTATAAATTTCTATAAATCTCTACATTCATCTAATACTATCTAAATTCAATACTTATAAATTTACATCATATAAATCTAATACTATATAAATCTACATCTACATTCATAAATCTTACAATCCATCTAATACTTATAAATCTAATACTAGTAAATTTCTATAAATCTCTACATTCATCTAATACTTATAAATACATATCTACATTCATCATCTAATACTCTATAAATCTTTCTACATTCATTCAATAATTTTATAAATCTCTACATTCATCTAATACTTATAAAAACATCTAATATTCTATAAATTCTATAATACTTATAAATCTCTCTACATTCATCTAATACTTATAAATTCTACATTCATTCAGTACTTATAAATCTCTACATATCTATCTAATACTTATAAATCTCTACATCTCATCTAATACTTATAAATCTCTCTACATCTATCTAATACTTTATAAATCTTCTACATTCATCTAATACTTATAAATCTCTACATTCATCTAATACTTATAAAATTCTACATTCATCTATACTTATAAATTCTACATCTATCTAATACTTATAAATCTCTACATTCATCTAATACTATCTATAAATAATTCATCTAATACTTATAAATCTCTACATTCATATCTTATAATATTCTTCTATATAAATCTCTATAAATACTTATAAATTCTACATCTATCTAATACTTATAAATCTCTACATTCATCTATAAATACTTATAAACTTATAAATCTCTACATTCATTCAATACTCTATAAATCCTCTACATTCATCTAATACTACTTATAAATCTCTACATTCATTCAATACTTCTATATAAATACTTCTACATTCATCTAATACTTATAAATCTTCTACATTCATTCAGTACTTATAAATCTTCACATTCTTATAAATTCTAATACTATAAATCTCTACATTCATTCATTCATTATAAATCTCTACATCATATCTAATACTTCTATAAATCTTCTACATTCATCTAATACTTATAAATCTCTACATCTATCTAATACTTATAAATCTCTACATTATCTAATACTTATAAAATACTTATAAATCTTCTACATCTATCTAATACTTATAAATCTTCTACATTCATTCAATACTTTATAAATCTTCTACATTCATTCAGTACTATAAATCTCTCTACATTCATTCAATACTTATAAATCTTCTACATTCATCAATACTTATAAATTCTACATTAAATACTTATAAATTCTACATCTATCTAATACTTATAAATCTCTACATCATCTAATACTTATAAATTCATATCTAAATACTTTATATTATCTAATACTTCAAATTTTATAAATCTCTACATTCATTAATACTTAGAAATCTCTACATTCATCTAATACTTATAAATTCTACATTCATCTAATACTTATAAATCTCTACATTCATCTAATACTTATAAACTTCTATAAATACTTCTAAATCTACATTCATCTCAATACTTTATAAATTCTACATTCATCTAATACTTATAAATCTCTACATTCTAGTAATACTTAAATCTTCTATAAACTACATTCATTCTAATATCTTATAAATCTACATATCTAATACTTATAAATTTACATTCATTCAATACTTATAAATACTTACTTATAAATCATTCATCTAATACTTATAAATCTCTACATTCATTACATCTATATATAAATCTTCTACATTCATTAATACTCTATAAATTCTACATTCATCTAATACATTTATAAATCTTCTACATCATCTAATACTTATAAATCTCTACATTCATTAATACTTATAAATCTTCTACATATCTAATACTTATAAATCTTACATCTATTCAATACTTATAAACTTACATCTATAGTACTTAAATACATCTATCTAATACTATAAATCATCTAATACTTATAAATCTCTACATTCATTCAATACTTATAAATTCTACATCTATTATAAATTCTACATTCATCTAATACTTATAAATCTTCTACATTCATCTAATAATAAACTCTACAAATCTAATACTTATAAATTCTACATTCATCTACTCTATAAATCTTCTACATTCATCTAATACTTATAATACATTCATCTAATACTTACATCTATCTAATACTTAAATTCTACATTCATTCAATACTTATAAATCTTCTACATTCATCTAATACTTATAAATCTTCTACATCATCTAATACTTATAAATTCTACATTCATCTAATACTTATAAATCTTCTACATCTATCTAATACTTATAAATCTCTACATTCATCTAATATTTCTATAAATCTTCTACATTCATCTACAATACTAATACTTATAAATCTCTACATTCAATACTTATAAATCTTCTACATTCATCTTCTCTATAAATCTACATTCATCTAATACTATAAATCTTCTACATTCATCTAATACTCTATAAATTCTACATCATAATACTTATAAATCTACAATCTAATACTCTATAAATCTCTACATAAATCTATCTAATACTCTATAAATCTTCTACATTCATCTAATACTTATAAATAAATCAATCTCTACTTATAAATTCACATCATAAAATCTAATACTAATATAAATCTCTCTACATTCATCTAATACTTATAAATCTCTACATCATCTATCTATAAACTTTACATTCTCTAAATTATCTCATCATTCTATAAATCTTCTACATCATCTAATACTTATAAATCTCTACATCTATCTAATACTTATAAAATTCTACATTCAATATATAAATACATCATCTTACTTATAAATCTTCTACATTCATCAATACAATTTCTATAAATCTTCTACATTCATCTAATACTTATAAATCTTCTACATTCATCTAATACTTATAAATCTACATTCATTAATACTTATAAATTCTACATTCATCTAATACTTATAAATCTTACATTCATCTAATCTTCTACATTATAAATTACATTATCTAATACTTATAAATCTTACATATCTAATACTTTATAAATCTTCTACATTCATCTAATACTTCTATAAATCTTCTACATTCATCTAATACTTATAAATCTTCTACATTCATCTAATACTCTATAAATCTTCTACATTCATCTAATACTCTATAAATCCTTCTACATTCATCTAATACTTATAAATCTCTACATTCATCTAATACTTATAAATCTTCTACATTCATCTAATACTTATAAATTCTACATTCATCTAATAATACATTATAAATTCTTATAAATCTTCATCTATCTAATACTTTATAAATCTTCTACATTCATCTAATACTTCTATACATTCAATACTTTATAAATCTTCTACATTCATCTAATACTTATAAATTCTACATTCATCTAATACTTATAAATCTCTACATCTATCTAATACTTTATAAATCTTCTACATTCATTCAATACTTTATAAATTTCTACATCATCTAATACTTATAAATCATTCATCTACATTTATAAATTACATTCTTAATACTTTATAAATCTCTACATCTATCTAATACTTATAAATCTTCTACATCATCATCTTATAAATACATTATCTAAATAAATCTTCTACATCTATCTCAATACTTATAAATACATTATAATACTTATAAATTCTACATCTATCAATATTTCTATAAATCTTCTACATCTCATTCAATACTTATAAATTCTACATTCATCTAATACTTATAATTCATCTTCATTTATATAAATTCTACATTCATTCAATACTTATAAATCTCTACATTCATCTAATACTTATAAATTTCTCATACATCTAAATAAAATACTTCTATAAATCTCTACATTCATCTAATACTTATAAATTCTACATTCATCTAATACTTATAAATCTCTACATTCATTCAATACTTATAAATTTACATTCATCTAATACTTATAAATCTTCTACATCTATCTAATACTTATAAATCTCTACATTCATTAATTCTATAATACTTATAAATCTTCTACATCATCTAATACTTATAAATCTTCTACATTCATCTAATACTTATAAATCTTCTACATTCATCTAATATAAATTCTATAAATCTTCTAATAAATTCTACATATCTAATACTTATAAATCTTCTACATTAATATCTAATACATTATAAATTCTACATTCATCTATCAATACTTTTATAAATCTTCTACATTCATCTAATACTTATAAATCTTCTACATCTATCTAATACTTATAAATCTTCTATATCTAATACTTTATAAATCTTCTACATTCTATCTAATACTTATAAATAAATACTTATAAATTACATTCATTCAATACTTATAAATCTTCTACATAAATCTTCAATACTTATAAATCTTCTACATCTATCTAGTCTTTATAAATCTATCTAATACTTATAAATCTATCATTATCTAATAATTTATAAATCTTCTACATTCATCTAATACTTATAAATCTTCTACATTCATCTAATACTTATAAATTCTACATTCATCTAATACTCTATAAATCTTCTACATTCATCTAATAATACTCTATAAATCATCTACATTCATCTAATAATACTATAAATTCTACATTCATCTAATACTTCTATAAATCTTCTACATTCATTAATACTTATAAATTCTACATTATAAACTTATAAATCTTCTACATTCATTAATACTTATAAATCTCTACATATCTAATATTTCTATAAATTACATTCATTCAATACTTATAAATTCTACATCTATCTAGTACTTATAAATCTCTACATTCATCTAATACTTATATAAATCTCTACTTATCTACATTCAAATCTTATAAATTCTATATCTATCTAATACTTTATATAAATCTCTACATTCATCTAATACTTCTATAAAAATTCATCTAATACTTATAAATCTACATTATTCAATACTTATAAATCTTCTACATTCATCATCAATATTTCTATAAATTCTACATCTATCTAATACTTATAAATCTTCTACATTCATTCAATACTTATAAATCTTCTACATTCATCTAATACTTATAAATCTTCTACATTCATTAATACTTATAAATCTCTACATTCATCTAATACTTATCTATAAATCTTCTAGAAACATTCATCTAATACTTTATAAATCTCTACATTCATATCAATACTTTATTTACTATAAATCATAAATTCTAAACATTCATTCAATACTTATAAATCTTCTACATTCATCTAATACTTTCTATAAATCTCTACATTCATCTAATACTTAGAAAAATCTTCTAATACTTATAAATCTACATTCATCTAAACTTATAAATCTTATATATTTCTACATCTATCTAATACTTATAAATCTTCTACATTCATCTAATACTTATCTATCATTCTATAGTATCTACATATCTATCTAATACTTTATCTTCTACATTCATCAATACTTATAAATCTCTACATTCTATCTCAATACTTATAAATCTCTACATCTATCTAATATTCTATAAATTACATTCATCTAATACTTATAAAAATTCTATCTAATACTTATAAACATTCATCTAATACTATATAAATCTTCTATATCTATCTAATACTTTATAAATCTACATTCATCTAATACTTATAAATCTCTACATTCATCTATCTTCTACATATCTAATTATAAATTCTACATCATATCTAATACTTATAAATCTTCTACATCATCAATACTTATAAATCTTACATTCATCAGTACTATAAATTTATAAATCTTCTACATCATCATCTAATACTTATAAATCTTCTACATTCATTCAATACTTATAAATCTCTACATTCATCTAATACTTATAAATCTCTACATTCATCTAATACTTATAAATTTCTACATTATATCTAATACTTATAAATCTTCTACATTCATTCAATACTTATAAATTCTACATCTATCTAATTACATTCATTCAATACTTTATAAATTCTACATATCTAATCTAATACTTATAAATTCTACTAATACTTATAAATCTATCTAATACTTTATAAATCTCTCTACATTCATTCAATACTTATAAATCTTCTACATTCATCTAATACTTATAAATCTCTACATTCATCTAATACTTATAAATCTATAAATCTCTACATTATCTAATACTTATAAATCTTCTACATTCATTCAATACTTATAAATTTCTACATAAATACTTATAAATTACATTCATTCAATACTTATAAATCTCTACATTCATCTAATACATTTATAAATCTACATTCTATCTTATAAATACTTATAAATATCTATCTAATACTTATAAATCTTCTACATCTATCTAATACTTATAAATCTCTACATTCATCTAATACTTATAAATCTTCTACATTCATTCAATACTTATATAAATTCTATCTACATCTATCTAATAAATACTTATAAATCTTCTACATTCATCTAATATTTCTATAAATCTCTACATTATAAATCTTATAAATCTACATTCATCTAATACTTATAAATCTCTACATTCTAATCTAATACATTTATATAAATCTACAAATACTTTCTATAAATTCATCATCTAATATTTATATAAACTTCTACATTCATCTAATACTTTATAAATCTTCTACATTCATCTAATATATACTTATAAATTCTACATTCATCTATCTATATTCATCTAGTACTTATAAATCTATAAATCTCTATAAATTCATTCAATACTCTATAAATCTCTACATTCATTCAATACTTATAAATTCTACATCATCATACTATCTATCTAATACTCTATAAATCTCTACATAAATTATAAATCTCTACATTCATTCAATACTAATTATAAATCTTCTACATTCATCTAATACTCTATAAATAAATCATTCATTCAATACTTATAAATTACATCATCTAATACATTCTATAAACTCTACATTCATCAGTAATACTTATAAATCTATCATTTATAAATCTCTACATAAATACTTATAAATCTTCTACATCTATCTAATACTTATAAATCTTCTACATTCATCTAATACTCTATAAATCTTCTACATTCATTCTAATACTTATAAATCTCTACATTCATCTAGTACTTATAAATCTTCTACATTCATTCAATACTTTATAAATTCTACATTCATCTAATACTTTCTATAAATTCTACATTCATCTAATACTTATAAATCTTCTACATTCATTCAATAATTTATAAATCTATCTAATATTCATTAATACTTATAAATCTCTACATCTATCTAATACTTATAAATCTTCTACATTCATCTAATACTTTTATAAATCTTCTACATTCTATCTAATACTTATAAATTTTACATTCTATCTAATACTTACTATAAATCTCTACATCTATCTAATACTTATAAATCTCTACATTCATCTAATACTTATAAATAAATCTATAAATCTCTACATTCATCTAATACTTTTATAAATCTTCTACATCTATCTAATAATACTTATAAATCTCTACATTCATCTAATACTTATAAATCTCTACATTCATCTAATACTTTATAAACTTATAAATCATCTAATACTTATAAATTCTACATCATCTAATACTTATAAATCTCTACATTCATCTAATACTTATAAATCTCTACATTCATCAATACTATATAAATCTCTACATTCATTCAATACTTATAAATCTCTACATCATCTAATCTAGTACTTATAAATCTAATATTTCTATAAATTCTACATCTATCTAATACTTATAAATTTACATCTATCTAATACTTATAAATTATCTAATATCTATTCATACTTATAAATTCTACATCATATCTAATACTCTATAAATCTTCTACATTCATCTAATACTTATAAATCTTCTACATTCATTCAATACTTATAAAAATCATCAATACTTATAAATCTCTACATTCATTCAATACTTTATAAATCTTCTACATTCATTAATACTTATAAATCTTCTACATTATCTAATACTTATAAATTCTACATTCATCTAATACTTTATAAATCTCTACATTCATCTAATACTTATAAATCTTCTACATTCATCAATACTTCTATAAATTCTAAACATCTATCTAATACTTATAAATCTTCTACATTCTATCTAATACTTCTATAAATACATCTCATCTACATTATCTAATACTATACTCTATAAATACTTATCTACATCATTCATCTAATACTCTATAAATCTTCTACATTCATCTAATACTTATAAATCTTCTACATTCATCTAATACTTATAAATCTTCTACATTCATTAATACTTATAAATCTCTACATTCATCTAATACTTATAAATCTTCTACATTCATAATACTTTATAAATCTTACATTATAATATCTTACTTATAAATCTAATATCTAATACTTATAAATCTCTACATTCATCTAATACTTATAAATCTCTACACATTCATATACTTATAAATCTTCTAAATTCATCATTCAATACTTATAAATCTTCTACATCTATCTAATACTTATAAACTTCTACATTCATAAATAAATCTTCTACATTCATCTAATACTCTATAAATCTCTACATCTATCTAATACTCTATAAATACATCATCTAATAATTCTTCTACATCATAATACTTATAAATCTCTACATTCATCTAACTATAAATCTTCTACATTCATCTTATAAATATCCATCTAATACTATAAATCTCTACATTCATCTAATACTTATAAATCTTCTACATTCATCTAATACTTATAAATTCTACATTCATCTTATATAAAATACTATTTATATAAATTCTACATTCATCTAATACTTATAAATCTCTACATTCATCTAATACTACTTATAAATCTTCTACATCTCATCTAATACTTATAAATCTCTACATTCATTCAATACTTATATAAATCTCTACATTCATCTAATACTATTATAAATCTTCTACATTCATCTAATAATTTTATAAATTCTACATTCATTCAATACTTATAAATCTTCTACATCTCATCTAATACTTATAAATCTCTACATCATCTAATACTTATAAATCTTCTACATTCTATCTAATACTTATAAATCTTCTACATTCATCTATCTAATACTTTTATAAATCTTCTACATTCATCTAATACTTATAAATCTCTACATTCATCTAATACTTATAAATACATCATTATCCAATACTTAAATCTACATTCATCATCAATACTTATAAAATTCTACATTCATCTAATACTTATACTACATTCATTATAAATCTTCTACATTCATTCAATACTTATAAATCTTCTACATTCATCTAATACTTATAAATCTCTACATCATATCTAATACTCTATAAATCTCTACATTCATCTAATACTTATAAATCTCTACATTCATCTAATACTTATAAATTCTACATTCATTAATACTTATAAATACATTCATCTAACATCTATCTACTAATTTATAAATCTTCTACATATCTATCTAATACTCATCTAAATACTTATAAATCTTCTACATCTCATCTAATACTTATAAATCTTCTACATTCATCTAATACTTATAAATCTTACATTCATCTAATATTTTATAAATCTCTACACATTCATCTAAATACTTATAAATCTCTACATTCATTCAATACTTATAAATCTCTACATATCTAATCTCAATATCTTATAAATCTCTACATTCATCTAATACTTATAAATTCTACATCTATCTAATATTCTATAAAGTACATTATATACTTATAAATTCTACATTCATCTAATACTTATAAATCTCTACATCTATCTAATACTATAAATACTTCTACATTCATTCAATACTTTATAAATCTTCTACATTCTACTTATAAATTCTAATACTTATAAATCTTCTACATTCATTAATACTTATAAATCTCTACATCTATCTAATACTTATAAATTTACATCTAATCTAATACTTCTATAAATACTTATAAATTCATCTAATATTAAATTCATATCTAATTTATAAATCTCTACATTCATCTTAATACATTCATTATAAATCTTCTACACATTCATCTAAGTACATTATAAAATCTACATTCATTAATTTACTTATAAATCTCTACATTCATCTAATACTTATAAATCTTATAAATTCTACATTCATTCATCTATCTAATACTTATAAATCTCTACATTCATCTAATACTTATAAATCTTATTCTACATTCATTCAATACTTATAAATCTCTACATTATCTAATACTTATAAATCTCTACATCTATCTAAATACATTATAACTTATAATTCTTACATTCTATCTAATACTTATAAATTACATTCATCTAATACTTATCTACATTCATCTAATACTTTCTATATAAATTTACATCTACATTCATTCAATACTTATAAATCTTCTACATTCATCTAATCTAAAATACATTTAGAATACTTATAAATTCTACATTCATCTAATACTTATAAATTCTACATTCATCTAATACTCTATAAATCTCTACATTCATTCTAATACTTTTATAAATCTACATTATCTAATACTTATAAATCTTCTACATTCATCTAATACTTATAAATCTTCTACATTCATCTAATACTTATAAATCTCTACATCTATCTAATACTTATAAATCTCTACATTCATCTAATACTTTATAAATCTTCTACATTCATCTAATACTTATAAATCTCTCTACATTCATCTAATACTTATAAATCTCTCTACATCTATCTAATACTTATAAATCTACATTCATCTAATACTTATAAATCTTCATCATATCTAATACTTATAAATCTTCTACATTCATTAATACTTCTATAAATACTCTACATTCATCTAATACTTATAAATCTTCTACATCTATCTAATACTCTATAAATCTCTACATTCATCTAATACTTATAAATCTCTACATTCATCTAATACTTATAAATCTCTACATCTCATCTAATACTCTATAAATCTAATACATTCATTCAATCTATCTATAAATCTTCTACATTCATTCAATACTTATAAATCTCTACATTCATTCAATACTTATAAATCTTCTACATTCATCTAATACTTATAAATCTCTACATCTCATCTAATACTTATAAATCTTCTACATTCATCTAATACTTATAAATCTCTACAAATTCTATAAATCTAATATCTAATACTTTATAAATCTTACATTCATTCAATACTTATAAATCTTCTACATCTATCTAATACTTATAAATCTTCTACATTCATCTAATACTTATAAATCTCTACATTCATCTAATACTTATAAATCTCTACATTCATCTAATACTTATAAATCTTCTACATTCATCTAATACTTATAAATCTCTACATTCATCTAATACTTATAAATCTCTACATTCATCTAATACTTATAAATTATAACATTTATAAATCTAATACTTATAAATCTATCTAATACATTCATCTAATACTTATAAATCTCTCTACATCTATCTAATACTTATAAATTTACATTCATCTAATACTTATAAATCTTCATTCATAATACTTCTTCTACATTCATCTCAATACTTATAAATCTCTACATTCATAATCTTATAAATCTCTACATTATATAATACTTTATAAATCTACATTCATCTATCTAATACTTATAAATCTCTACATTCATCTAATACTTATAAATCTCTACATTCATCTAATACTTATAAATTTACATTCATTCAATACATATTCAGTACTTATATAAATCTACATTCATCTAATACTTATAAATACATTACATTCATCTAATACTTATAAATCATTCTACATCTCATCATTCAATACTTATAATCTCTCTACATTCATCTAATACTTATAAATCTTACATTCATTAATACTTATAAATCTTCTATCTACATTCATTCAATACTTATAAATTCTACATCTATCTCAATACTTATAAATCTCTACATTCATCTATAAATATCTAATACTTATAAATCTTCTACATTCATTCAATACTTATAAATTCTATAAATACTTATAAATTCTACATTCATCTAATACTTATAAATCTTTATAAATACTTTATAAATCTACATCTCAATACTTATAAATTCTACATTCATTAATATTTCTATAAATCTTCTATTCAATACTATTAAATCTCTAATACTTATAAATCTTCTACATCTATCTAATACTTATAAATTTCTACATTCATCTAATATTTCTATAAATTAATAAATCTCTATAAATCATCATCTTTTATAAATACATCTATAAATCTATAAGTTTACATTCATAATACTCTATAAATCTTCTACATTCTATCTAATACTTATAAATCTCTACATTCATCTAATACTTATAAATCTACATCTATCTACATTCATTCTAATACTTTATAAAATCTATCATCTAAATCTACATTCATTCAATACTTATAAATCTCTACATCTATCTAATACTTTATAAATCTTCTACATTCATCTAATACTTCTATAAAATCTTCTACTATAAAATTACATCTAATACTTTATAAATCTTCTACATTCATTCTATACTTATAAATCTTCTACATTCATTCAATTACTTTATAAATTCTACATCTATCTAATACTTCTATAAATCTTCTACATAAATACATCCATTCAGTAATACTTATAAATCTACATTCATCTAATACTTATAAATATCTTCAATAATTTTAAATTCTTACATCTATCTAATACTTATAAATCTTCTACATTCATCTAATATTAGAAATCTTCTACATCTATCTAATACTTATAAATCTTCTACATTCATTCAATACTCTATAAATCTCTACATCTATCTCAATCTAGAAATCTTCTACATTCATCTAATACTTTTAAATCTTCACATCTATCTAATATCTATAAATCTTCTACATCTATCATTACTTTTAAAATTCTACATCTATCTAATACTTTATAAATTCCTACATTCTATTAATACTTATATAGCTTCTACACCATTCA
>NW_025751217.1:0-16072 GCF_021184085.1 Oncorhynchus gorbuscha
GTATTGTCGGAACTAGAAGCACAAGCATTTCGCTACACTCGCATTAACATCTGCTAACCATGTGTATGTGACCATTAACATCTGCTAACCATGTGTATGTGACCAATAACATCTGCTAACCATGTGTATGTGACCAATAACATCTGCTAACCATGTGTATGTGACCAATAACATCTGCTAACCATGTGTATGTGACCAATAACATCTGCTAACCATGTGTATGTGACCATTAACATCTGCTAACCATGTGTATGTGACCAATAACACCTGCTAACCATGTGTATGTGACCATTAACATCTGCTAACCATGTGTATGTGACCATTAACATCTGCTAACCATGTGTATGTGACCAATAACACCTGCTAACCATGTGTATGTGACCATTAACATCTGCTAACCATGTGTATGTGACCATTAACATCTGCTAACCATGTGTATGTGACCAATAACACCTGCTAACCATGTGTATGTGACCAATAACATCTGCTAACCATGTGTATGTGACCAATAACATCTGCTAAGCATGTGTATGTGACCAATAACATCTGCTAACCATGTGTATGTGACCATTAACATCTGCTAACCATGTGTATGTGACCATTAACATCTGCTAACCATGTGTATGTGACCATTAACACCTGCTAACCATGTGTATGTGACCATTAACATCTGCTAACCATGTGTATGTGACCATTAACATCTGCTAACCATGTGTATGTGACCAATAACATCTGCTAAGCATGTGTATGTGACCATTAACATCTGCTAACCATGTGTATGTGACCATTAACATCTGCTAACCATGTGTATGTGACCAATAACATCTGCTAACCATGTGTATGTGACCAATAACATCTGCTAACCATGTGTATGTGACCATTAACATCTGCTAACCATGTGTATGTGACCATTAACATCTGCTAACCATGTGTATGTGACCATTAACATCTGCTAACCATGTGTATGTGACCATTAACATCTGCTAACCATGTGTATGTGACCAATAACATCTGCTAACCATGTGTATGTGACCAATAACATCTGCTAACCATGTGTATGTGACCAATAACATCTGCTAACCATGTGTATGTGACCATTAACATCTGCTAACCATGTGTATGTGACCAATAACACCTGCTAACCATGTGTATGTGACCAATAACATCTGCTAACCATGTGTATGTGACCATTAACATCTGCTAACCATGTGTATGTGACCATTAACATCTGCTAACCATGTGTATGTGACCAATAACATCTGCTAACCATGTGTATGTGACCAATAACATCTGCTAACCATGTGTATGTGACCAATAACATCTGCTAACCATGTGACCAATAACATCTGCTAACCATGTGTATGTGACCAATAACATCTGCTAACCATGTGTATGTGACCAATAACATCTGCTAACCATGTGTATGTGACCAATAACATCTGCTAACCATGTGTATGTGACCAATAACATCTGCTAACCATGTGTATGTGACCAATAACATCTGCTAACCATGTGTATGTGACCAATAACATCTGCTAACCATGTGACCAATAACATCTGCTAACCATGTGACCAATAACATCTGCTAACCATGTGACCAATAACATCTGCTAACCATGTGACCAATAACATCTGCTAACCATGTGACCAATAACATCTGCTAACCATGTGACCAATAACATCAGCTAACCATGTGTATGTGACCAATGACACCTGATTTTTCATAAATGTGCTCGCTTTGATCTAAAACACCGCTCATGCCCGTCAACGCCTACAATAATTCCAGTCAGATGTGCTTTGATCTAATACCGGAGTAGCCTAATGGTGAAGGTGCATGAAGATATGATGTCATCGTTTTGAGCCCTACCCGGAGTAGCCTAATGGTGAAGGTGCATGAAGATATGAAGTCATCGTTTTGAGCCCTACCCGGAGTAGCCTCATGGTGAAGGTGCATGAAGATATGACGTCATCGTTTTGAGCCCTGCCCACAGAGTGGTTAAACTACGGCGTGCCACATGGTTCAATGTGCCAGTCAATCAGCACAGTCTACTTTTTAGTTTTTTTTCTCAAATGGACTCCGTCTAGGAGCTAGAACTGGGATCATGTATCCTGTACTAATGCTGATTTAAAAATGTTTAAAAAAGAGGAACGGAGAGAAATGTACAATACGGCAAACGTAGCAAACGAGGCGTTTGTGGTGAGGACAAGGGGGCAAGCGACTCTGGATAATCAGCTGTGGCAGAGAGACACTTCTCAAATCCTCTCTGTCTGGATGGTTCGGTTAAAGGCTAATGCAGATTTCATCAGACTATTGGTGATGGAATTACACTGAAGTGTAAACTTCCAGTCATTTTTGGGTAAGGGGTCTTTGGGTAGGCTGGTCTTTGGGTAGGCTGGTCTTTGAGTAGGGGGTCTTTGGGTAGGGGGGTCTTTGGGTAGGGGGGTATTTGGGTAGGCTGGTCTTTGGGTAGGCTGGTCTTTGGGTGAGAGCAGTCTTTGGGTAGGCTGGTCTTTGTGTAGGGTGGTCTTTGGGTAGGGGGTCTTTGGGTAGGGGGTCTTTGGGTAGGGTCCTCTGTCCGGTCCTCTGGAAGTCTCTATGGGGGTGCCACAGGGTTCAATTCTCGGGCCGACTCTTTTTTCTGTATATATCAATGATGTTGCTCTTGCTGCGGGCGATTACCTGATCCACCTCTACGCAGACGACACTATTCTATATACTTCTGGCCCGTCCTTGGACACTGTGCTATCTAACCTCCAAACGAGCTTCAATGCCATACAACACTCCTTCCGTGGCCTCCAACTGCTCTAAATGCTAGTAAAACAAAATGCATGCTTTTCAACCGTTCGCTGCCTGCACCCGCATGCCCGACTAGCATCACCACCCTGGATGGTTCCAACCTTGAATATGTGGACATCTATAAGTACCTAGGTGTCTGGCAAGACTGTAAACTCTCCTTCCAGACTCATATCAAACATCTCCAATCAAAAATCAAATCAAGAGTCGGCTTTCTATTCCGCATAAAAGCCTCCTTCACTCACGCCGCCGAACTTACCCTAGTAAAACTGACTATCCTACCAATCCTTGACTTCGGCGATGTCATCTACAAAATAGCTTCCAAAGCCTGAAATGTGGCAAAAGGTCACAAAGTTCAAGGCTCTGTATATACTGTACTCTATATAATCTACTGCATCTTTATGTAATACATGTATCACTAGCCACTTTAACTATGCCACTTTGTTTACATACTCATCTCATATGTATATACTGCAGGGCACTGTAGTCTTACCTTGGGCCTTTAGACCAGTAGATAGTCTTACCATGGGCCTTTAGACCAGTAGATAGTCTTACCTTGGGCCTTTAGACCAGTAGATAGTCTTACCTTGGGAGCTGGGACCAGTAGATAGTCTTACCTTGGGCCTTTAGACCAGTAGATAGTCTTACCATGGGCCTTTAGACCAGTAGATAGTCTTACCTTGGGCCTTTAGACCAGTAGATAGTCTGACCATGGGCCTTTAGACCAGTAGATAGTCTTACATTGGGTCCTGGGACCAGTAGATAGTCTTACCTTGGGACCTGGGACCAGTAGATAGTCTTACCTTGGGACCTGGGACCAGTAGATAGTCTTAACTTGGGACCTGGGACCAGTAGATAGTCTGACCTTGGGACCTGGGACCAGTAGATAGTCTTACCTTGGGACCTGGGACCAGTAGATAGTCCTGCCTTGGATCCTGGGACCAGTAGATAGTCTTACCTTGGGCCTTTAGACCAGTAGATAGTCTTAACTTGGGCCTTTAGACCAGTAGATAGTCTTACCTTGGGCCTTTAGACCAGTAGATAGTCTTACCTTGGGACCTGGGACCAGTAGATAGTCTTACCTTGGGTCCTGGGACCAGTAGATAGTCTTACCTTGGGACCTGGGACCAGTAGATAGTCTTACCTTGGGCCTTTAGACCAGTAGATAGTCTTAACTTGGGCCTTTAGACCAGTAGATAGTCTTACCTTGGGACCTTGGACCAGTAGATAGTCTTACCTTGGGACCTGGGACTAGTAGATAGTCTTACCTTGGGACCTGGGACCAGTAGATAGTCTGACCTTGGGACCTGGGACCAGTAGATAGTCTTACCTTGGGTCCTGGGACCAGTAGATAGTCTGACCTTGGGACCTGGGACCAGTAGATAGTCTTACCTTGGGCCTTTAGACCAGTAGATAGTCTTACCTTGGGACCTGGGACCAGTAGATAGTCTTACCGTGGGACCTGGGACCAGTAGATAGTCTGACCTTGGGACCTGGGACCAGTAGATAGTCTTACCTTGGGCCTTTAGACCAGTAGATAGTCTTACCTTGGGACCTGGGACCAGTATATCGTCTTACCTTGGACCTTTAGACCAGTAGATAGTCTTAACTTGGGCCTTTAGACCAGTAGATAGTCTTACCTTGGGACCTTGGACCAGTAGATAGTCTTACCTTGGGACCTGGGACCAGTAGATAGTCCTGCCTTGGGTCCTGGGACCAGTTGATAGTCCTGCCTTGGGCCCTGGGACCAGTCGATAGTTCAGTTTAACTAGGCTTCTGAGACTTCCTGGGTTCAGCATTTAATGTCTTTTGTTTGCTGAACCCAGGACGTACTTAGTAGCCTAGTCAAACTGATAATTGACTGGCAACATAATTACCTGCTTAGTTAGACACTGAAGTCGTCTGACGCATCATTTGTTGTGAAATTTGATTTCATTAGAAAAGCTGAAAAGATATTTTCCTAAGATAGAAAGTAATTTGAGCTAAAACGTCAGTGATCAGGTGATTTGTAACATTGGAGTCGACCACCCTGAGCAGCCAAACACCACCCCGAACAGCCAAACACCACCCTGAGCAGCCAAACACCACCCTGGACAGCCAAATACCACCCTGAACAGCCAGGCACCACCCTGGACAGCCAAACACCACCCTGAACAGCCAGGCACCACCCTGAGCAGCCAAACACCACCCTGGACAGCCAAACACCACCCTGAACAGCCAGGCATCACCCTGGACAGCCAAATACCACCCTGAATAGCCATACACCACCCTGAACAGCCAGGCACCACCCTGGACAGCCAGGCACCACCCTGGACAGCCAGGCACCACCCTGGACAGCCAAACACCACCCTGAAAAGCCAGGCACCACCCTGAGCAGCCAAACACCACCCTGGACAGCCAAATACCACCCTGAACAGCCATACACCACCCTGAACAGCCAAACACCACCCTGAGCAGCCAAACACCACCCTGAACGGCCAGGTACCACCCTGAACAGCCAATCACCACCCTGAGCAGCCAAACAACACCCTGAACAGCCAGGCACCACCCTGAGCAGCCAAACACCACCTGGACAGCCAAACACCACACTGAACAGCCAGGCACCACCCTGAGCAGCCAAACACCACCCTGGACAGCCAAATACCACCCTGAACAGCCATACACCACCCTGAACAGCCAAACACCACCCTGAACAGCCCGGCACCACCCTGGACAGCCAGGGACCACCCTGGACAGCCAAACACCACCCTGAACAGCCAGGCACCACCCTGAGCAGCCAAACACCACCCTGGACAGCCAAATACCACCCTGAACAGCCATACACCACCATGAACAGCCAGGCACCACTCTGAACAGCCAGGCACCACTCTGAACAGCCAAACACCACCCTGAACAGCCAATCACCACCCTGGACAGCAAAACACCACCCTGAACAGCCAGGCACCACCCTGAGCAGCCAAACACCACCCTGGACAGCCAAACACCACCCTGAACAGCCAGGCACCACCCTGAGCAGCCAAACACCACCCTGGACAGCCAAATACCACCCTGAACAGCCATACACCACCATGAACAGCCAAACACCACCCCGGACAGCCAAATACCACCCTGAACAGCCATACACCACCCTGAACAGCCAGGCACCACCATGAACAGCCAGGCACCACCCTGGACAGCCAGGCACCACCCTGGACAGCCAGGCACCACCCTGGACAGCCAAACACCACCCTGAGCAGCCAAACACCACCCTGAGCAGCCAAACACCACCCTGAACAGCCAGGCACCACCCGGAACAGCCAAACACCACCCTGAACAGCCAAACACCACCCTGGACAGCCAAACACCACCCTGCCCAGCCAGGCACCACCCTGAACAGCCAAACACCACCCTGAGCAGCCAAACACCACCCTGAACAGCCAATCACCACCCTGGACAGCTAAACACCACCCTGGACAGCCAAACACCACCCTGAACAGCCAGGCACCACCCTGCACAGCCAGGCACCACCCTGAACAGCCAGGAACCACCATGCACAGCCAGGCACCACCCTGAACAGCCAGGCACCACCCTGAACAGCCAAACACCACCCTGAACAGCCAATCACCACCCTGGACAGCCAAACACCACCCTGAACAGCCAGGCACCACCCTGAGCAGCCAATCACCACCCTGGACAGCCAAACACCACCCTGAACAGCCAGGCACCACCCTGAAGAGCCAGGCACCACTCTGAGTAGCCAGGCACCACCCTGAGCAGCCAAACACCACCCTGGACAGCCAAATACCACCCTGAACAGACATACACCACCCTGAACAGCCAAACACCACCCTGAACAGCCAGGCACCACCCTGGACAACCAGGCACCACCCTGGACAGCCAAACACCACCCTGAACAGCCAGGCACCACCCTGCGCAGCCAAACACCACCCTGGACAGCCAGGCACCACCCTGAACAGCCAGGCACCACCCTGAACAGCCAGGCACCACCCTGGACAGCCAATCACCACCCTGGACAGCCAATCACCACCCTGAACAGCCAGGCACCACCCTGGACAGCCAATCACCACCCTGGACAGCCAGGCACCACACTGGACAGCCAATCACAACCCTGGACAGCCAAGCACCACCCTGGACAGCCAAGCACCACTCTGGACAGCCAAGCACCACTCTGGACAGCCAAGCACCACCCTGGACAGCCAAACACCACCCTGGACAGCCAAACATCACCCTGGACAGCCA
This sequence comes from Oncorhynchus gorbuscha, assembly GCF_021184085.1. Lineage (NCBI taxonomy): Eukaryota > Metazoa > Chordata > Actinopteri > Salmoniformes > Salmonidae > Oncorhynchus > Oncorhynchus gorbuscha. The sequence goes on from NW_025751217.1 coordinate 7,034, forward strand.
ATCACCACCCTGGACAGCTAGGCACCACCCTGGACAGCCAGGCACCACCCCGAACAGCCAGGCTCCACCCTGGACAGCCAGGCACCACCCTGGACAGCCAGGCACTACCTTGGACAGCCAATCACCACCCTGGACAGACAAACACCACCCTGGACAGCCAATCACCAACCTGGACAGCCAGGCACCACACTGGACAGCCAATCACCACCCTGGACAGCCAATCGCCACCCTGGACAGCCAAGCACCACCCTGGACTGCCATGCACCACCCTGGACAGCCAATCACCACCCTGGACAGCCAGGCACCACACTGGACAGCCAGGCACCACACTGGACAGCCAATCACCACCCTGGACAGCCAATCACCACCCTGGACAGCCAGGCACCACACTGGACAGCCAATCACCACCCTGGACAGCCAATCGCCACCCTGGACAGCCAAGCACCACCCTGGACTGCCAAGCACCACCCTGGACAGCCAATCACCACCCTGGACAGCCAGGCACCACACTGGACAGCCAGGCACCACACTGGACAGCCAAACACCACCCTGGACAGCCAATCATCACCCTGGACAGCCAATCACCACCCTGGACAGCCAATCACCACCCTGGACAGCCAATCACCACCCTGGACAGTCAAGCACCACCCTGGACAGCCAAGCACCACCCTGAACAGCCAAACGCCAATGCCAAGTTTGTGCAAAGCTGTCATCAAGGCAAAGGGTGGCTACTTTGAAGAATCTCAAATATATTTTGATTTGTTTAACACTTTTTTGGTTACTACATGATTCCATACGTTTTATTTAATAGTTTTAATATCTTCACTATTATTCTACAATGTAGAAATTAAAGAAAAAATAAATAAAAACTCTGGAATGAGTAGGTGTGTCCAAACTTTTGACTGGTACTGTACATCATGTTCCCAAAACTGGAAGACAGAAATACATCATTGTCAGGTGCGTCCCGGAGTCCGCACCTTAGGGGGGGGTTCTGTCACGCCTTGGTCATTGTATCTTGTGTTTTTGTTATATGTTTGGGTAGGCCAGGGTGTGACATGGGTTTATATGTTGTATTTCGTATTAGGGTTTGTATTTATTGGGAGTGTGTATTATTAGGGGTGTGTCTAGTTAGGCTTGGCTGCCTGAGGCGATTCCTAATTGGAGTCAGCTGATTCTAGTTGTCTCGGATTGGGAACCGTATTTAGGTAGCTTGAGTGCGCGTTGTATTTCGTGGGCGATTGTACCTGTTTTAGTGTTAGTCACCAGATAGGCTGTATTAGTTTCATTCGTTTGTTGTTTTCTTCTTCCGTTATTTCATGTACCTTATTAGCTTAATTAAAAGTCATCAGTAACCTACACGCTGCATTTCGGTCTGACTTTCTACAAACAACAGACGAGGATCATTACAGAATCACCCACCACGATATGTGGGAAGAAATCTACCCACCCAGGGCGAGTGCAGGAGCCCGCCTGGGATTCCCTACAGCAATGCGAAGAGGGCTATACACGTATGGAATCGAGAAGGAAAGCATTGCTATTCAGAGCGAAAACTGAAGGTAACAGGGGAAAGCGCAGAGAGAGAGTGGCTGAGTCAGGAAACAGACCTGAGCCTACTCTCCCTGTTAATTGTGAAGAGCAGTTGCAATGGGAGAGAATGCATCATTTGGAGATTTGGACATGGGAGGAGGAATTAGACGGTCAAGGACCCTGGGAGCAGCCGGGAGAATATCGCCGTCCCAAGGAGGAAATAGAGGCAGCTAAAGCGGAGAGGCGTATGTATGAGGAGGCAGCACGGCGACGCGGTTGGAAACCGGAAAGTCACCCCCAAAAAAATATTGGGGGGGGCTAAAAGGGAGAATAGTTATGCCAGGTAGGAAACCTGCGCATACTCCCTGTGCTCACCGTTGGGCTAGAGAGACCGGGCAGGCACCGTGTTATGCTATGGAGCGCACGGTGTTTCCAGTGCGGGTGCAGAGCCAGCTGCGACACATACCAGCCCTTCCTATTGGCCGGGCTAGAGTGGGCATCGAGCCAGGTAAGCTTGGGCAGGCTCTGTGCTCTAGAGCTCCAGTGCGCCTGCACGGTCCGGTCTATCCAGAGCCACCTCTACACACCAGTCCTCCGGTAGCAGCTCCCCGCACCAGGCTTCCTGTGCGTGTCCTCGCGCCAGTACCACCAGTTCCAGCACCACGCACCAGGCCTCCAGTGCGCCCGCCTGTTCAGCGCAGCCAGTGCTTTTCTCCCTCCTGCGCTGCCGGAGTCTCCTGTCTGTCCAGCGCCACCAGTGCTCCCAGTCGGCCCAGCGCGTCCAGTGCGCATCGCCTGTTCAGCACAGCCAGTGCTTTTCTCCCCTCCTGTGCTATCGGAGTCTCCAGCCTGTTCAGCGCAGCCAGAGCCTTTCTCCTCTCCTGCGCTGCCGGAGTCTCCTGTCTGTCCAGCGCTACCAGTGCTACCAGTCGGCCCAGCGCGTCCAGTGCGCCTCGCCTGTTCAGCGCAGCCAGAGCTTTTCTCCTCTCCTGCACTGTTGGAGTCTCCCGCCTGTTCAGCTCAGCCAGAGCCTTTCTCCTCTCCTGCGCTGCCGGAGTCTCCTGTCTGTCCAGCGCTACCAGTGCTACCAGTCGGCCCAGCGCGTCCAGTGCGCCTCGCCTGTTCAGCGCAGCCAGAGCTTTTCTCCTCTCCTGCGCTGCCGGAGTCTCCTGTCTGCCCAGCGCCGCCAGTCGGCCCAGCGTCACCAGTCTGCCAGGATCCGCCAGAAGTGCCAGTCTGCCAGGATCCGCCAGAAGTGCCAGTCTGCCAAGATCTTCTAGATCGGCCAGACAACCTGAATCATCCAGGTCCACCAGCCAGCCTGGATTTACCGGAGCCTACTACCTGCCTGAGCTTCCTCTCAGTACTGAGCTTCCTCTCAGTACTGGGCTCCCTCTCTGTACTGGGCTCCCTCTCTGTACTGGGCTCCCTCTCTGTACTGGGCTTCCCCTCAGTACCGGGCTTCCCCTCAGTACCGGGCTTCCCTTCAGTACCGGGCTTCCCCTCAGTACCGGGCTTCCCCTCAGTACCGGGCTTCCCCTCAGTACCGGGCTGCTTCGGTCCCGGGCTGCCCCTCTGTCCCGGGCTGCCCCTCTGTCCCGGGCTGCCCCTCTATCCCGAGTTGCCCCTCTATCCCGAGTTGCCCCTCTATCCTGAGTTGCCCCTCTATCCCGAGTTGCCCCTCTATCCTGAGTTGCCCCTCTATCCCGAGTTGCCCCTCTATCCCGAGTTGCCCCTCTATCCCGAGTTGCCCCTCTGTCCCGAGCTGCCCCTCTGTCCCGAGCTGCCCCTCTGTCCCGAGCTGCCCCTCTGTCCCGAGCTGCCCCTCTGCCCCGAGCTGCCCCTCTGTCCCGAGCTGCCCCTCAGTTATGTGGGGATCAGGGTGAGGACTATTAGGCCATGGTCGGCGGAGAAGGTGGATTATCCTAGGACGCGAAGGGGAGGAACTAGGACATTTATGGAGTGGGGTCCACGTCCCGAGCCAGAACCGCCACCATGGACAGACGCCCACCCGGACCTCCCTATGCTCTTGAGGTGCGTCCCGGAGTCCGCACCTTAGGGGGGGGTTCTGTCACGCCTTGGTCATTGTATCTTGTGTTTTTGTTATATGTTTGGGTAGGCCAGGGTGTGACATGGGTTTATATGTTGTATTTCGTATTAGGGTTTGTATTTATTGGGAGTGTGTATTATTAGGGGTGTGTCTAGTTAGGCTTGGCTGCCTGAGGTGATTCCTAATTGGAGTCAGCTGATTCTAGTTGTCTCGGATTGGGAACCGTATTTAGGTAGCCTGAGTGCGCGTTGTATTTCGTGGGTGATTGTACCTGTCTTAGTGTTAGTCACCAGATAGGCTGTATTAGTTTCATTCATTTGTTGTTTTCTTCTTCCGTTATTTCATGTACCGTATTAGCTTCATTAAAAGTCATGAGTAACCTACACGCTGCAATTCGGTCTGACTTTCTACAAACAACAGACGAGGATCATTACAATCATGGTATGAGTTCTTAAGAAGTAGAAGCTACGTATGTATAGGATGGAAGGACAGGATGCTACTTGAAATGGTTAAAGTCTGATTCATTCAAGTCTTTAGTGAGAGAGGAAACATTGATGTTTGTAAACCCTCATGGAATTAGAATGTTTTGGTTTAACCAGGAAAGGTCTTTGAGGTTCGAAACCTCGTTTGCAACCTGGCAACATGTTCTGGGGTGTATTTACAAGGAACCAAACAGAAGCAAATGGGCTGAAACGGGGAGGGACCTACCTCAATTTTTACAATAACAAACTCTTGTTTCTGTTGCAGAACTGTTTCTACTGTGTGCACTAATGAATATACCCCTGGTACTGCGAACTGTTTACCTGGAAGCCACAGGACGCCGACGTGTTCGTCGTCCTCTTCGTAGATGTCCCATACGAGCTTGTCCACCCCGTGCTCTTCCCCTGCCATCTCCAGCAGCCATTCAGCAGACAGCTCCAGGAGCGTTCCTCCACCCAGACTGCACAGGGGGGCACACTGTTATAACCTCTTATAACTGAGCCATGCTGTAATATTAAGTAGCCAGGTCAGAACCCACAGGACACTGTTATAACCTCTGGACAGGACACTAGTCTATCTCCTGTTTCTGTAGTGAGACAGCTTGTGGTCCTTCTGTAGCTCAGTTGGTAGAGCATGGCACTTGTAACGCCAGGGTAGTGGGTTCGATTCCCGGGACCACCCATACGTAGAATGTATGCACACATGACTGTAAGTCGCTTTGGATAAAAGCGTCTGCTAAATGGCATATATATATATATATTATTATATCAGTACACCCCCTGGACAGGACACTTGTCTATCTCCTGTTTCTGTAGTGAGACAGCTTGATGTCCAGTACACCCCCTGGACAGGACACTAGTCTATCTCCTGTTTCTGTAGTGAGACAGCTTGATGTACAGGACACCCCCTGGACAGGACACTAGTCTATCTCCTGTTACCTTAGTGAGACAGCTTGATGTACAGGACACCCCCTGGACAGGACACTAGTCTATCTCCTGTTACCTTAGTGAGACAGCTTGATGATGTACAGGACACCCCCTGGACAGGACACTAGTCTATCTCCTGTTTCTGTAGTGAGACAGCTTGATGTACAGGACACCTCCTGGACAGGACACTAGTCTATCTCCTGTTTCTGTAGTGAGACAGCTTGATGTACAGGACACCTCCTGGACAGGACACTAGTCTAACTCCTGTAGACCTGGACAACATACCTGATTCAACTCATTGAGCACTTGATGATTAGTTGAACCAGGTGTGTTTGTTCGGGTCAACAATAACGTGTGCAGTTTGGGGTCCAGAGGGACTGGAGTTGGCCTGTCGGGGTTCCAGGAGGACTGGAGTTGGCCTGTCGGGGTTCCAGGAGGACTGGAGTTGGCCTGTCGGGGGTCCAGGAGGACTGGAGTTGGCCTGTCGGGGGTCCAGGAGGACTGGAGTTGGCCTGTCGGGGGTCCAGGAGGACTGGAGTTGGCCTGTCGGGGTTCCAGGAGGACTGGAGTTGGCCTGTCGGGGTTCCAGGAGGACTGGAGTTGGCCTGTCGGGGGTCCAGGAGGACTGGAGTTGGCCTGTCGGGGTTCCAGGAGGCCTGGAGTTGGCCTGTCGGGGTTCCAGGAGGACTGGAGTTGGCCTGTCGGGGGTCCAGGAGGACTGGAGTTGGCCTGTCGGGGGTCCAGGAGGACTGGAGTTGGTCTGTCGGGGGTCCAGGAGGACTGGAGTTGGCCTGTCGGGGGTCCAGGAGGACTGGAGTTGGCCGGTCGGGGGTCCAGGAAGACTGGAGTTGGCCTGTCGGGGGTCCAGGAGGACTGGAGTTGGGCAGTTGGGTGTCCTGGAGGTGTGGAGTTGGGAACCACTGCTCTACAGGAACTTCCTCTATGTTTGACAGACAGTAGCACCATGATTAAGAGAACACCCACCCCTCTGAATATAAGATGCCCTCCCCTAGTGGAACAGGCTCCAGGGTGAAGTTTCCCTAAGTACAGATCTAGGATCAGCTTACACTCCCCAATCCTACATTTAACCAGTGGGGGAAAATACAAATCTAACTTGAGATCAGCGTCCAGGGGCAACACACTATAGCAGTGGAACAGTTCCCTGTCTCCTCCTGCCCCTAAGCACACAGCACAGAGGCCCATTATACCAGACAGGGACTGAGCAGTCATGTGCCAGACTCAATCAAAGAGTCTCTTTCAGGGCAGGCAGGCAGGCAGGCAGACAGGGAACCCACCAGGGACAACAAACAGAGAAGAGGGGAGTAGCAGAGCAACCTTAGCCTGGGTTACCAGTCTGTTTAGCTAGCATTCCACTCCTCGTCATGATAGAGTGAGTACAAGGAGTGGAATGCTAGCACAAAACGGGTTCTGGACATCAGGCTAGAGCAAGAACCAGTCAATGAACACGTAAAGATAAACATCTGACAGGGAAGTGCTTTTGTTTTCATGACCTACATGCTAACAACCCTCTTAACTGTGAAACAGGATTATTATATATATTTTTTTATCTCAGAGTAAATATCTTTGGTATGACAATGAGTGCTTCAGGAAACAGAGGACAGTGACCATCTGAGTAACCCAATACTAACCCTAACTAGTCCTTACCTGGTCCCAGTAACTACTAACGACTAACCCTACCTAGTCCTTACCTGGTCCCAGTAACTACTAACGACTAACCCTACCTAGTCCTTACCTGGTCCCACTAACTACTAACTACTAACCCTACCTAGTCCTTACCTGGTCCCAGTAACTACTAACTACTAACCCTACCTAGTCCTTACCTGGTCCCAGTAACTACTAACTATTAACCCTACCTAGTCCTTATCTGGTCCCAGTAACTACTAACCATACCTAGTCCTTACCTGGTCCCAGTAACTACTAACTATTAACCCTACCTAGTCCTTATCTGGTCCCAGTAACTACTAACCATACCTAGTCCTTACCTGGTCCCAGTAACTACTAACTATTAACCCTACCTAGTCCTTACCTGGTCCCAGTAACTACTAACTATTAACCCTACCTAGTCCTTACTTGGTCCCAGTAACTACTAACTATTAACCCTACCTAGTCCTTACCTGGTCCCAGTGACTACTGACTACAAACCCTACCTAGTCGTTACCTGGTCCCAGTAACTACTAACTACTAACCCTATCTAGTCCTTACCTGGTCCCAGTAACTACTAACTACTAACCCTACCTAGTCCTTACCTGGTCCCAGTAACTACTAACTACTAACCCTACCTAGTCCTTACCTGGTCCCAGTAACTACTAACTACTAACCCTACCTAGTACTTACCTGGTCCCAGTAACTACTAACTATTAACCCTACATTGTCCTTACCTGGTCCCAGTAACTACTAACTACTAACCCTACCTAGTCCTTACCTGGTCCCAGTAACTACTAACTATTAACCCTACATTGTACTTACCTGGTCCCAGTAACTACTAACTACTAACCCTACCTAGTCCTTACCTGGTCCCAGTAACTACTAACTACTAACCCTACCTAGTCCTTACCTGGTCCCAGTAACTACTAACTATTAACCCTACCTAGTCCATATCTGGTCCCAGAAACTACTAACCATACCTAGTCCTTACCTGGTCCAAGTAACTACTAACTATTAACCCTACCTAGTCCTTATCCTGTCCCAGTAACTACTAACCATACCTAGTCCTTACCTGGTCCCAGTAACTACTAACTATTAACCCTACCTAGTCCTTACCTGGTCCCAGTAACTACTAACCCTACCTAGTCCTTACCTGGTCCCAGTAACTACTAACTATTAACCCTACCTAGTCCTTACTTGGTCCCAGTAACTACTAACTATTAACCCTACCTAGTCCTTACCTGGTCCCAGTAACTACTAACTATTAACCCTACCTAGTCCTCACCTGGTCCCAGTAACTACTAACCCTACCTAGTCCTTACCTGGTCCCAGTAACTACTAACTACTAACCCTACCTAGTCCTTACCTGGTCCCAGTGACTACTGACTACTAACACTACCTAGTCCTTACCTGGTCCCAGTAACTACTAACTATTAACCCTACCTAGTCCTTACTTGGTCCCAGTAACTACTGACTACTAACACTACCTAGTCCTTACCTGGTCCCAGTGACTACTGACTACTAACACTACCTAGTCCTTACCTGGTCCCAGTAACTACTAACTATTAATCCTACCTAGTCCTTACTTGGTCCCAGTAACTACTGACTACTAACACTACCTAGTCCTTACCTGGTCCCAGTGACTACTAACTATTAACCCTACCTAGTCCTTACTTGGTCCCAGTAATTACTGACTACTAACCATACCTGGTCCTTATCTGGTCCCAGTAACTACTGACTACCAACCCTACTAGTCCTTAACTGGTCCCAGTAACTACTAACTATTAACCCTACCTAGTCCTTACCTGGTCCCAGTAACTACTAACTACTAACCCTACCTAGTCCTTACCTGGTCCCAGTAACTACTAACTATTAACCCTACCTAGTCCTTACCTGGTCCCAGTAACTACTAATTATTAACCCTACCTAGTCCTCACCTGGTCCCAGTAACTACTAACCCTACCTAGTCCTTACCTGGTCCCAGTAACTACTAACTACTAACCCTACCTAGTCCTTACCTGGTCCCAGTGACTACTGACTACTAACACTACCTAGTCCTTACCTGGTCCCAGTAACTACTAACTATTAACCCTACCTAGTCCTTACTTGGTCCCAGTAACTACTGACTACTAACACTACCTAGTCCTTACCTGGTCCCAGTGACTACTGACTACTAACACTACCTAGTCCTTACCTGGTCCCAGTAACTACTAACTATTAATCCTACCTAGTCCTTACTTGGTCCCAGTAACTACTGACTACTAACACTACCTAGTCCTTACCTGGTCCCAGTGACTACTAACTATTAACCCTACCTAGTCCTTACTTGGTCCCAGTAATTACTGACTACTAACCATACCTGGTCCTTATCTGGTCCCAGTAACTACTGAC
>NW_025751218.1:0-16067 GCF_021184085.1 Oncorhynchus gorbuscha
ATGTCGATATAGGACCCGCTTTTACCGTGGATATAGATACTTTGTACCTTCCTCCAGCATCTTCACAATGTACTTTGCTGTTGTTCTGGGATTGATTTGCATTTTCTGGTTCAAAGTACATTAATTCTAGGAGACAGAAACGATCTCCTTCCTGAGAGGTGACACAGCCGTTGAACCCATGGTGTTATTACTTGCGTACTATTGTTTAGTGGTAAGAGAGAACGAATACCTTCAGATGCTTTGAAATTGCCTCTGAGGACAATCAAGACCTGAAGAACATGTTACAATTTTTTTCTGAGGTCTTGGCTGATTTCTTTGATTTTCCCACGATGACAAGCAAAGAGGGCACTGAGAGTTTGAAGGTAGGCCTTCAAATACATCCAGCAGGTACACCTCCAATTGACTCAAATTATGTCACTACTAACCCAGAAGTCTAGGGTTGCCATCCATTTTCTGGAATTTTCCAAGGTTTAAAGGCACACTCAACTTAGTGTATGTAAACTTCTACCCACTGGAAGCGGTGATACAATGAATTATACGTGAAATAAAGTAGGTCTGAGACACTGTTGTGCAAGACATGTAGATGCACAAAAAGAGATGTCTCACTGTCTGGCCAAAACTATAGTTTGTTAACAAGAAATTTGCGAAGTGGTTGAAAACACTTAGGTTGGAATCATTAACAGAGTTAAAACTTCCCATCAACCAGGTTGACCCAAACAGTACAAACATCTTCTGAGCATGACTCCAATCTTCGGGAAGTTTTGTTCATCGAGAGATGCATTGACCCGCCAGGATGAGAGCCTTTACTAGCCTCTAATCACTGTAACAGACTGAAGACGGATAAGCCTGTTGCGTACTGTGGGATGTTATCCACATTGAAGGTGAAAGGAGAGGAAACTAACAGCATGTCATTTTCCAACACTTTGAAATGATCAAAACGATGCGAAAACGCAGCGTTCAAAGCACGCAGCAGTACGGGAAAAGAGCATTTCCTCGTTAGTCATCTGACAGGGGACAGACTAGTAGTGTCGAAGGTGAGTGATATTGTTGGCTTCTACTTGGCAGGGTCAGGAGGAGTAATTTTCCTTTGAAGGCTTTGACAAGGCTGTGGGATTTAATGTGTTGGTGAGTTCTTCCTTGGAATTCAGTCCATCATGGAGGGGACCTGTTGCTCCACGGTAAAGTAAAATCAAACACCATCTTAATCTGCAGTTGAGGGAAATCCACATATTTTCCTTTTCATTTTCAAAAACCTAGCAATTCCACTTCAGGTCCTACACTTTTTAAGCACCTTCCTAAAACTCAGCCATCTCACATTTGCGGTGGTTCAGAGATCATCCAACCGTTTTCCAAACAAGAAACAAAGTGCCCGTGGCCAAATGATTTTGCCTCATGAAGCTCTACCACTTAGCACTGCAACTGGGGATATTCATTTTCAGAAACACATTTACAGAGCACCCCCTGATGAATACGCAATGCAGGAAAATAACTTCTGATCTGGGTAACTCAGATCTTCGATCTGGCATCCTTTCAAAAGCCAATGCGTTTCTAAGCAGTTAAATCTACCAGTGGTCACACTGATAACTTTTCAAAACTCAATCCCAGCTGCACAGCGAATTTCATTAACCTCCTCCAATAAACGTTCCCTGTGGCTGTGCTCTATTGACCCAACGAAGCTCATCTGTCATTTCAAAACAGGTTATATGCCTCGTCAATATCGAATATCAACAACTGCGCCCGTGGTCATGTATCACTGCTCTCTATCCAGGGGCCATGTAGAAATAAGTGAATTCCTTACCATGTCTTTCAACTGTTGTTCCATATTCTGCAATATTTCAAATAGTTTTGCATGTCACTGCTTGCCTTGACAGGAAACATTTTCAAATAGCTCTTTCTTTCCCTTTGTCAAAGTATTGTTGCAGAGTCATCATCGTTTTCATGAGAATTCTTCCCTGAGAGAATGGCTTGCTATGTGTAGCAATTTTGCGGACAGTACATAGCTCTGCCTTTCCTCACAAATCTGCATTGTTTGGAATATGCAGTTTTGTGAAAAGTCCTGCTGCTTTTGCAACTGGAGAAAGCAACCTCTTCATGCACCTGCACTCTGCTCAGGAAGACATATTCCTATATTTCTGGCATGTTTGTATTAGAAATGCCCAGGACAAGTTTTTCAAGACAGCAATGATACCCCTCAATAAAGAAATATTTCGATGTCCACTTTGCTGAAACACCCTACATTCATTGTCTACTTTCCTTTTCTTTGAAATCTTTGAAAATCCTATTTTGCACAATTACTAGCTAGTTGCTATTTGTACTGTGGACGCTGTCACTGCCTGTCCTCGGGAGAAATATATTATGTTAGGATGACAGAGTTCCCACACAAATGTGTAGAAAATAAATGTGAGTTAAACCCTAAACCGCCAAGTGAGGATTCATCTGGCTTTTAATTTTCAATAACAAATATCATGTTTTGAAAAAATCGCAAATTCTTGATGGGATCGGAATATGATTCCTGCCGGCCGTACTGAATCAGGTCGTGGTCACATACAGCTCCGGAATGGCCTTTTCCAGGCCTGGGGCTAATTACGGTGCTACTCCCACTGAGCGTTTTTTCTTGAGGATACGCAGACTCCATTGCAAAACAGTGTGTTTAACCAATAACAAGAAGGAAACTATTTAGTAGAGTTTTATCTAAAAAGGATGACTATTTGAATGTTTCATATTTTTATTTTTATGAAATTCACTGTGATGGATGGTCCTCCCTCTTTCTTCCGAGGAGCCTCCACTGGACTTGCTGGTGGTCGTTAATGGTCTTCATGTAAGAGAAGGGGGCGGCAGGGTAGCCTAGTGGTTAGAGCTTGACCAGCAACTGTGGAGTGCCGTGCTGAAACCTGAGCTGATATGGTACAAATCTGTCGCTCTGCCCTGAACAGGCAGTGCAAGAACCCAGCCACTGCTCATAGGCTGTCATTGAAAATAAGAATTAGTTCTAAACTGACTACTGAAGTTAAATAAAGGTTAAAAACAATAGCCCCTCTTTGTCTTGGGAAAAGCTGATTTGTATCCTAGTACTTATGCAAGTAGCTGCCTGGGAATATGTAAAAGATGGGAGTAGAGAGATGAGGTAGGCTTTCAAAATGTCTATCACAGCTTGTTGATAACGGAAAGACAAAAGGAGACGTCAGGCAGTGCGGAAAAAACACCCCACCCCCACCCACTCAATCATCATGATTAGCCCCAACTACAGTTACATCAACTCCAAGACAAACCCACAATGGGATTGCAAGATATGATTTCAGGAGTAAATTATAAATATGAGGCATACACTCCAACCTTGTGGACATTCCTTCGTGTTAGCTGTAAAAGGCAGTTCAGACCTCAATGTAGGGGCTTAGGATAGCAAACAAACACCATGCAGAATTGCAAGTATGTCACAGAAAATATACCATTCATATAGTCAAAGCAAACAGGTAGACCTATCTCTTATTTCTTAAATAGGAAGAAATATGCTCCAACACAAAGCCCTCTTGTTGTTAGTAAAGTCTAATTAAAATGAAGACTGTGCCTACACGAATTTGCATACTTTCAGCAACATGAGATGTCTATAGGCTAGTCCGTGCACAAGAGTGCTTTTTTATTTTTTTAGACTAGGCCTATTCAAAATGTATTTTCTGAAGAAGCCTTTGGAATCTCCCCCTGAACTGCCACCTTAGGCCTACACAGCACAGCCATTGGTTAGGGAGGACACAAAAAGGTTTTTGATCAGCAAGAGCAGAGCAGGCCTGGACTCAGGGTTTGAATATCCATTACATTGTGTAATGCCACCTTAGGCCTGCCACCTTAGGCCTACACTAGTAGTATTTACACCATCCCAGAAATATAACTGCACTTTGTAGCCTATAGGCTATAGACTATGGATAATTTGATTTAGACAACACTAAATAGCCTATAGATTGGTTAGCTGACAACTTCACAAAAACAATGTGCATGTTCACTCCCTTAATGGGGCAGAAGTTTGAGTTTTTGTGGTTCTGGATGGCTAAATAGCTAGCAACAATGACAAACTGCCATGTGGAGAATCTATGTGGCTTGTTTCAGCTAATTTCATCTTGTTCTTGATACCATATCTTGTTTTGAGGTGTTTTGACTGATTTTCTGTCAATGCTAATATGGCTATATTTTGCCAGCTGGCTAACCAACAACTGTAATGATGTATTTGAGAGACAAGTCCTCATTGTGCAAATGTATTTGTTTTCAATAAACATTGGAGACTATATATAGTTTACATGTTGTCACCAATCTAAGCCAACCCTGTTTTGCCCTATAGTTGCGCAGGCATCCATGATATTGCATGACCAGCTAAGAATCAGAGATGGGGGGCTGCACTTGGCACACATTGATAGGCTATCCATAACCTAATAAGCAACTAATTCTAAAACACTGAGAAATATTGAAATGTAATTGATTACAAATTACACGACCCTTCCCTGGACTAGATTTAAAAAATATTAAACCCTCCCCTTGACTGAAATTGAAAAAGCATGACCCTCCCCCATTTTCCTCCAATTAACGATTCTGTAAATTCTGATCCATCCCTAACCTGCCCATTGTTCTCGTGACAGCTAAGCCAGGTGTAGCCCAAAGGCCAGCAGATGGCGATATTGAGTCATTTTACCATCCAACGGGAATGCATGCAGCCGGCTACATACATGTGTCCCCTGTGGACCGCTTCATACATTAAACATTCATCATTCAGGTTGCAAAGTTGTCGATTTCCTCCTTAACTCGATTTAATGGCAAGAAAGCGAGAAAAAAACGGGGAAAATAAGCATACTTTCTTTATGAAACACAATTTTCTACTACCATGCTAGAGCGGCTAATGCTTCTTCAAGATGTTGCGCCAGCCTTCAGCCAGGGTAAACAACAGACCGCTGCAACCTGATTGGCTAAACGCCATATGCAACATCTGGGACTAACAGTCCTAGGAATTATAGTATGGTGGAGGACGGTAAAACGAAACAACTCAATATCACCATTTGCCGGCCTTTGGACGATGTAGGTGATTGGCTACTTTTCTGTAGAATGAGCAGTGGTGGAAAAAGTACCCAATTGTCATACTTTAGTCAAAGTAAAGATACATGCATAGAAAATAACTCAAGTAAAAGTGAAAGTCACCCAGTAAAGGGTGATTCTGCAACTTCAGGCACCTTGGCAATTTTTAACAAATGAAAATGTTTTGAACCACCATTTGACCTGTATTATAATCGTCTTTGATTTGTCTAGAAATAATATCTGATCATGGCTGCGGTCGTACTAATTCAGGAATTTATATATTTTCGTAATTTTTCTCAGACGGCCATAGACAAATGTCATTTCCATCACATCCATTTGAGTTGAAAATGCAATATCATACAACTATTTGACAACACATTTCTTATACATTTGTACATTAACTTGCATTATTTTATTATATTTTTAAGTTTTTCCTAAAGTAAATAATTCAACACAATGCCTGAATGTATAAACTTGCCTTTGTGACAGCTGAAAATATTTATTGATCATAAAATAAGATATTTCCACCCAACCTTTTTGTGAGATGATAACAACCATATGATGATAACAACCATATGATTTCCTATCTAAAACAAATCAATCAATGTAAATTATACACAATATACTAATTTACCTAAAAAATATGGGTGTGGTGGAAATGACAAGGTGTGGTGGAAATGACATTATGTAAAAATAAACTTATGAAAATAATATTTTATTGCAAACATTTGAACAACAACCATTGTAGAACATGGTTGAAAAAGTAAGATTCCAAAAGTGGGCAGAGCTTAAGGAAGTAGGTCAGTGGTTTTGAGAGATAAACCCAGATTGCAGAGGGGTCATCCGCACAGAAGAGCTCAGTGAGCAAAAGGAAACGGTATCATTTGTGGTATGTCCAACACAGGTGTGGAGGGTCACCTGCATGTGAGAATAACCAAAGTGAACTGCTTGGATTTAACGGGTGTATTTATGCAGGTAGTTCTCTCAGTGGCAAACTTTGGTTTTAGAAGTGAGGGGGGGGATAATTATTATAATTTGTTTTATCCAGTTGAATAAACAATCCAAAAAGCATACCCGACCTCTCAGAGGTGTCTGCATGGTCCTAAAGCACACCATTGCCTCATTTTGTATCACATTCAAATGATAAAACTGGAGGGGACAAAAAATGCTATTTCAGAACCCACGTCCCCCTTCCCCAGTGATAGTTGCACCCCTGAGTTCTCTGCAAAGTCAATATGCACGATGATCTCCTCTTTCCACAGATTACCTTTTAATTCTCTCAGTTTGGAGTATTGGTGTCGAAAGTTGTACATGTGTTTCCCCAACTTCTCTTTCAATCCTTTGGAGAAGTCCTCCAGTAGAATATGTAGTGTGCCTCACACCTTTTCTTATACTGTCAAATGTACAGTGAACTTTTCCATGTTTCCCTCTTTATTTTTCCTTCTCTCTCTCTCCAGCTCTTCAGATATTTAAGCTCTTTGGCTTGGCAAAGGGAGAACTCTTGTGTACATGCAGTCTTTCTTCAGGTTCTCACAGCAGAAAGACTCATTAAGGTTCTCATTGTTGTTGCAGCTTATCACTTTGGTATACTGTAGTTTGTCCGCCATGAACTGGAGGTTGGCGTGGGTTTTGCAGAGGCATGTGTCCCTATCTTGGACTGTTGGCTTGACAACCCAAAAAAGGATGTCTTTTGCAGAATTCACAGTAGGAAATTGGAATTTCTGAATATTCCCTCAAACTTCTGATAAAGGTTCTGAATTGTGCCATTCAAGAAGCGCTTCTGCTTTTTCTTCTTGTTCTGTCATGTTTTGTCATTAATTATCATGTCTTGTCCCTGTGCTTCCCCTTCTATTCGTTTCCCTCTGCTGGTCTTATTAGGTTCTTTCCCTCTTTCTATCCCTCTCTCTCCTCCCCCTCCCTCTCTCACTCTCTCGCTCTCTCTTCTCTCTATCGTTCCGTTCCTGCTCCCAGCTGTTCCTATTCCCCTAATCAATCATTTAGTCTTCCCACACCTGTTCCCGATCCTTTTCCCTGATTAGAGTCCCTATTTCTCTCCTTGTTTTCCGTTCCTGCCCCGTCGGATCCTTATCTATAATTCACCGTGCTGTGTCTATGTTTTGCCCTGTCGTGTCGTGTTTCCCTCAGATGCTGCGTGGTGAGCAGGTGTCTGAGTCTGCTAGGTTCAAGTGCCTTCCCGAGGCAACCTGCAGTTCTCGATCAAGTCTCCAGTCTGTTCTCGTCTTTACGAGTAGTATTATGCTTTTTGTTTTGTAAAGTTTCTTACTGGATTAAAAACTCTGTTTTCGCCAAGTCGCTTTTGGGTCCTCATTCACCTGCATAACATGTTCCTCGTCAGTGTGTCCTTTTTCCCTGTTGTTGCTCTGCTGTTGTCATCACATTCATAGAATCAAGTGATTTGTCTCTTCTGTGGCTGTGCTAATTTTGTTACAGATTTTTCCTGGAGTATTGAAGACTTGATGGCCTGTTTTAATTTGACCTCATTGCTTTTGCTGAAAAGCAAAAATCTCTGTTTGCGGCTTTGACCAGGCCATACTTTCTCAGGATGTTGCCCATGAGCATTTTTGAAGCCACTTGTTTGACCTTGGCACTGCACTTAAAAAAAAACAACTTTTGTGTTAACTCTACAAGGATGGTATTTTAAAACAAAAAAATCCTTCTCAAGTTCTTCTGAGTTCCCTTCAATTTCTGTTTTGTCTTTGGGAAATCGTGTCTCTCCATTTTGTTCATCGGTCGATCATACTTTTTTTGTATTTCTCAGCTTTCCGTAAAGCATTATCAAGTTTGACATTTGTCATACTAAGATCTCTGTATGCTTTTGAGCGACCTCTTACAACCTTTTTCCTTCCAGCAAGTATTCAACTTCTCATTCCTGTTGCAGACCATGAGGAAGGGGTATCAGGGCAGATGAGTTAGGGGCAGGTATGTTAGCCCCATGTTCTGGCTGCAAGTCATCTGGTGACTGAGGTGGTGTGTTGCCTGATAGGTAGGTCTCATGTTCTGGCTACAAGTCATCTGGTGACTGAGGTGGTGTGTTGCCTGATAGGTAGGTCTCATGTTCTGGCTGCAAGTAATCTGGTGACTGAGGTGATGTGTTGCCTGATAGGTAGGTATCCATTGCAACTGTTCTCTTTTTAGTCTGTCTTCTATTCCGTTGGTTACATTTCCATTGCCATCTCTTGTGTCTTTGTTCTCGCTTTGTAAGCTCAGAGATAGAATTCACTTCTCCCTGTCTTTTTGCAGATGTCCCTGGTATCCTATAGGATTTTAAAAAATGTTGTTTCTATGTCTGTGACCTCTGTGCTGTTTTATGTGGCATCTTCTAAAAAATAAAGACAAATACTACTTAGTTTTCAACTTGTTGTTATGCAGGTGAATGAGGACCCAAAAGCGACTTGGCGAAAACAGAGTTTTTAATCCAGTAAAGATACTTTACAAAACAAAAGGCATAATACAACTCGTAAAGACGAGAACAGACTGGAGACTTGATCAAGAACTGCAGGTTGCCTCGGGAAGGCACTTGAACCTAGCAGACTCAGACACCTGCTCACCACGCAGCATCTGAGGGAAACACGACACGACAGGGCAATACATAGACACAGCACGGTGAATTATAGACAAGGATCCGACAGGGCAGGAACGGAAAACAAGGAGAGAAATAGGGACTCTAATCAGGGAAAAGGATCGGGAACAGGTGTGGGAAGACTAAATGATTGATTAGGGGAATAGGAACAGCTGGGAGCAGGAACGGAACGATAGAGAGAAGAGAGAGCGAGAGAGTGAGAGAGGGAGGGGGAGAGAGAGGGATAGAAAGAGGGAAAGAACCTAATAAGACCAGCAGAGGGAAACGAATAGAAGGGGAAGCACAGGGACAAGACATGATAATCAATGACAAAACATGACACTTGTGCACCCCTTGGAACATTTTCTAGATTAAATTAATTTCAAACATGGTTAAATAAGCCTAAAGTAAAAAATAAAAATAAAATAAAAGGTAAAGTAAAAACGAATAATGGATTTGTCTCATATCCACCACTTTCTGTAATTTTCACCACACTTAAGTTTGGAAATGACTGTGATGCAAATGACACTTCTACAGTTTCTGGGGAAAATTAACAGACTGCTTAGCATGCTTTGTTAGTATTACAGCTAGCATATAATTTACACTAAATGCATAAAATATCAAATTAAAGAATAACAAATTAAAGAAATTAAAGCCTGTTTGGAAATGACTGACAATTAAAATATTCTCTACACAAGCAATATTTACCTCGATTTTTCTTCAACTTTTGGACATGACATCTGGAACAACTGTCCACTGCAGCCATGTGGGTCAGTGTCACAATATGTTTCCATGGTAACTAAATGAACATTCTCTTGAAAAAACTTTATTAATGAGGAATTTGTCCTCAGTGGTGGAAATGACACCACTCCCAAAGGACAGGTCTATTTTGTGTAAAAAAAAACAATATAAAGGGCATACTCACAAATATTAATATAGATTTGATTTAATTGACTCTTTCTGTACTACATAACAGTATATAATGTGTAATTATTAATGTTTTCTCATAGGAAGACATAGTAGAAGCTTAAAAGTCTGGGTCAGGGACAAGGGCAAAATAGTGAAATTGAAGTATAAAATGCATCTGAAAAGTAGCTAGAATACTTGATAGAGAGGTGTTTAAAAAATGATGGGGTGATTCCACTGTGAACTTAACATACAAGTATTTGTTTTATTTTGATAAAATCCCCAAAATTGACCAGAGGACATAGTAGTGCCCATAGTTGCATAATCACCCTAAAATTCTACCTGAGTAAAATCATAAAGGTATTTGGTTTTAAATATACAGTACTTAAGTATACACAAGTAAATGTAATTTCTAAAATATACTTAAGTATCAAAAGTTAAAGAAAAAGTATAAATAATTACAAATTCCTTATATTAAGCAAACCAGACAGCACAATGTTTTTTAAATGTATGGATAGCCATGGGCACACTCCTACACTACTTAAGTACTTTACACCACTGGGAATGAGGGTGTGCATAACCTGTCTGCTTGTTTTTGCTCATGGTTTCTTGTGTTGAAAATGTGCCCTCATTTATAATATTGCTTTGTTAATGTTTCCCTTAATAGTTTACTCTCCATTATGTTGGATGTTGGGGAGGCTGTTGCAAAGATGAAGTGAAATATTGTAACAAAATGTGTTTTTGACATCTGATTTGCAATTTTTATTTAATTTATGTAATGTTTTACCCCACTGTTTCCCTCTTTATGAACTTGAACGGTACTGATGCAGGCGCTATAGCCTACATTTCACTTTGAAAACGTAATCTAAGGAAGGCTCTACTGCGCATGCTCTTGGGGGCGGGTGACAGATGACGATCGACTTCACTGTACAATACTTTGTGAAAGCCCGCTCTCCCTGGTTGACAAACGCATTTGTGTTGAAGAAGAACCATGCTTCGAGTTGTGTTATCCCGAACTTTTCCTCGGATCTCTGGCATTTCCATTTGTCAGTATTCGGCGGCCGCCATCCCGGTTCCAAGCGCACAGCCCGAAGTCCATTATAACAAGGTAAGCGATAAGCATTGATTGACCTGTTGAATGACCTGTTGAGTAGCTATTATCATTTTTGCACACGACTGAAATGATCGGTTTAGTGTATTTCTGTCATGTGCAATTCATTGCAAGGCAACTAGGCATCCGTGAGAATTGCAATATCTTTTGGACTAGATGCATTATTATTAACTCTTGTTGACATTAAAACACTTGACCTGATTGAACCTTGTGAGAACGTACTTATCCGATACATTAGGTCAACTGAATTACATATACACTAGATAATTGTTGGGTATGATGGTGTTATGCAAAACTGTAATGCGGCAGACAGCCAGAAACCTTCCTGGGTTGCATTAATACAACTTTTGCTAGAGTTGAAAGACCAGCTTGTACATAGAGAGCCACAACACATATAATGTACATGCATGTGTTTCTGTTCAATCGTTTTGGAGAAAAGTATAAAGAGACTTCTAAAACATTGTAATATTATGTCAGAGACAGTATCTTACAATACTGCACAAATAAAAACTGAAGGGAGGTAATGGGATGCAACTGGACAGTCGTGTTTATACTGGCTCCAATTTTTTGGATCCAAGAGTTGTGATAACATATGTCATCTAAACATAGAGCCTAATCACATCTCCTCTGTCTCATTACAGCTGTTCATCAATAACCAGTGGCAGGATGCCGTCAGCAAGAGGTCCTTCCCCACCATCAACCCAGCCACAGGAGAGGTCATCTGTCAGGTGGCTGAGGCAGACAAGGTCAGTGGCTGGAACTGCCTTGAAACCTGGCCCTGTTCTGTCTAATTACAAGACTTACATTCTCCATTCCTTGGAGTAATCACTGATCTAATATAATTGGATTGGTGAAAGCAGGGGTTCCACTAGCCTACATAGCTTGGACCTATTTAGTCGTAATGACTGTCTCAAGGGAGGAAGGAAGACGACATTTTTCAAAGCATTTGAACAGGCCCCTCACTGTTCCTGTATTCAACAACACTACATCCTTGGCATGCTAAGACAAGAACAAGTTGCGTGAAGCAGTAACATGACAATTCGGTGTGGTAGGAGGACGAGAGGGTCAAATAAACATGGAAAAAGGTGTAATTAGAGCACAATCTTGCAGCAGTGTGCATTGTTTTCCTTTCTGTTTTCCATTTTTTAAATGATATAATCTAATATTTCTGATTTGGTTTGCTTGTCTTTTCATCTCCCTCTGTTTTCCCTCTGGCCTCCTTCTCCGTCTTTCCAGGCAGATGTGGACAAGGCTGTGAAGGCTGCCAGGGAGGCCTTTCGGTTTGGGTCACCATGGAGACGCATGGACGCATCGGACCGCGGGCTGCTCCTGAGCCGGCTGGCAGACGCAATCGAGAGGGACACAGCCTACCTAGCGGTCAGTGACGCCGTCCCATTACTGCTGGTCAATGGAAATGATTCACCTGAAGTGGTGTTATGAGAGGGACACCGCCTACCTAGCGGTCAGTGACGCCGTCCCATTACTGCTGGTCAATGGAAATGATTCACCTGAAGTGGTGTTATGAGCGGCTAATTAGATGCACAACATTCCTGTTCTGGCACTCATGCCAAAGAAAGCAGTTGTTTGGGTGGTATTAGAGTTTACATGTGTGGCACAGTGCTTTGTCTGATGACAAATGTTACCTTCCAGTGGTGGAAACGTTTTACCCAGAAATATTATCTTCAAAAAATATATAGTATGTTCATATAGATTTATTTGGCTTGTAAACAGCAGCGCCATATTTTGCAGAGTCACTGTTAGTCCTGTATTCCACAGGTTGCTGACCTGAGCAGCTCCCACGCTGAAGTCACATGGCAGAGATAGAGACGCAGAGTCACTGTTAGTCCTGTATTCCACAGGTTGCTGACCTGAGCAGCTCCCACGCTGAAGTCACATGGCAGAGATGGAGACGCAGAGTCACTGTTAGTCCTGTATTCCACAGGTTGCTGACCTGAGCAGCTCGCACGCTGAAGTCACATGGCAGAGATAGAGACGCAGAGTCACTGTTAGTCCTGTATTCCACAGGTTGCTGACCTGAGCAGCTCGCACGCTGAAGTCACATGGCAGAGATAGAGACGCAGAGTCACTGTTAGTCCTGTATTCCACAGGTTGCTGACCTGAGCAGGTCCCACGCTGAAGTCACATGGCAGAGATAGAGACGCAGAGTCACTGTTAGTCCTGTATTCCACAGGTTGCTGACCTGAGCAGGTCCCACGCTGAAGTCACATGGCAGAGATAGAGACGCAGTGTCACTGTTAGTCCTGTATTCCACAGGTTGAGGACCTGAGCAGCTCCCACGCTGAAGTCACATGGCAGAGATAGAGACGCAGAGTCACTGTTAGTCTTGTATTCCACAGGTTGCTGACCTGAGCAGCTCCCACGCTGAAGTCACATGGCAGAGATAGAGACGCAGAGTCACTGTTAGTCCTGTATTCCACAGGTTGCTGACCTGAGCAGCTCCCACGCTGAAGTCACATGGCAGAGTTAGAGACGCAGAGTCACTGTTAGTCCTGTATTCCACAGGTTGCTGACCTGAGCAGTTCCCACGCTGAAGTCACATGGCAGAGATAGAGACGCAGGGTCACGGCTAGGTCACATGATCAACACTGAGAAACCGCTGAGGAAGTGGAGTAAAATAATTCCTTAGTGCTGCTCTTACAAGACATACATAAAACATATTTGTTGGTGTTGTTTGGTGAAAGTAATAGGGGGAAGGCTATAGTTGTGAAAGGGTTTTCTCTGGGCTTGTTTTGATAGAAGAATGAACAGCTTCAGCATAGGAAGCTGCCCTACTTTGCCTGGTAAATGAGGCCCTGCTAAAATCAGATTTCCTTTTGTTTACTGCAAGGGATTGGTTCTTGGAGAGAGAAACAAGCTTCTTAGTGTGTGTGGTGTATTACAAGACATTAGGATTGTTAGTACAGTATTTAGATTGGACTTGATTAACTACTATCATATTGGCTTATCAGGGGTGCAAGGTCCATCAGGACTGGAAATGGCAATGATTCTGTCCACTGAACCGGCCCCACCTACATGTTAAATATGAATATGGTGTGTATTTGAGAGGGATTCTGTCCAGAGCCAAGCCAGTGACTCGTCAGTACTTGTAAGACTGGCCAATCTGTTTAAGTAAGTTCAGTCCAATGTCTTCAACATGAACTGTATGTGGCTGTAAATGTTGTATCTAGATACGTTTTGTCGTGTGTGTTAGGTTGACCACATATACCCTTTTGTTCCCATTTGCAAAGCCAAATAAATGGTGCGTGGACAACGATAATCTTTGATTTACTCTGTTGGCGATGAGCCAATTAATTCCCCGGGTTTTGTCTTGCTTTGGATTCTAATGTGACCTAACTAAAGTGAGAGAGTTACTGGTGTTTAACTGGACTCTGAACTGGTTAACACCCTGTAGCAGTAAATAGTCCCTGTAATTTGATATGACAATGTTATAGTAAAACATCTGCCCATTAGCAGCATGTTAGAGCCTACCTCAATATACATACTGTATGCTCTGTGTACAACACTGATATCTATTAGCTCTTTCTAGAAGGTATTGCCATTTTTTAAATTAACATTTTTAGGGGTAGATCAGCTTTATTATTGCAGATGGCTTCCAGCAATGTAATTGTCTGCATTGTTTCCACCCCCATATTATTTTTGTATAAAATAACAAATGTATGTACATGTATAATATATATATACACATACATACATATATAGTGCCTTGCGGAAGTATTCGGCCCCTTGAACTTTGCGACCTTGCCACATTTCAGGCTTCAAACATAAAGATATAAAATTGTATTTTTTTGTGAAGAATCAACAACAAGTGGACACAATCATGAAGTGGAACGACATTTATTGGATATTTCAAACTTTTTTAACAAATCAAAAACTGAAAAATTGGGCGTGCAAAATTATTCAGCCCTTGGTTAATACTTTGTAGCGCCACCTTTGCTGCGATTAAAGCTGTAAGTCGCTTGGGGTATGTCTCTATCAGTTTTGCACATCGAGAGACTGAAATTGTTTCCCATTCCTCCTTGCAAAACAGCTCGAGCTCAGTGAGGTTGGATGGAGAGCATTTCAGAACAGCAGTTTTCAGTTCTTTCCACAGATTCTCGATTGGATTCAGGTCTGGACTTTGACTTGGCCATTCTAACACCTGGATATGTTTATTTTTGAACCATTCCATTGTAGATTTTGCTTTATGTTTTGGATCATTGTCTTGTTGGAAGACAAATCTCTGTCCCAGTCTCAGGTCTTTGCAGACTCCATCAGGTTTACTTCCAGAAAGGTCCTGTATTGGCTCCATCCATCTTCCTATCAATTTTAACCATCTTCCCTGTCCCTGCTGAGGAAAAGCAGGCACAAACCATGATGCTGCCACCACCATGTTTGACAGTGGGGATGGTGTGTTCAGGTGATGAGCTGTGTTGCTTTACGCAAACATAACGTTTTTCATTGTTGCCAAAGTTCAATTTTGCCTTTCATCTGACCAGAGCACCTTCTTCCACATGTTTGGTGTGTCTCCCAGGTGGCTTGTGGCAAACTTTAAACAACACTTTTATGGATATCTTTAAGAAAATGGCTTTCTTCTTGCCACTCTTCCATAAAGGCTAGATTTGTGCAATATGCGACTGATTGGTGTCCTATGACAGAGTCTCCCACCTCAGCTGTAGATCTCTGTAGTTCATCCAGAGTGATTATGGGCCTCCTCTTGGCTGCATCTCTGATCGGTCTTCTCCTTGTATGAGCTGAAAGTTTAGAGGGACGGCCAGGTCTTGGTAGATTTGCAGTGGTCTGATACTCCTTCCATTTCAATATTATCGCTTGCACAGTGCTCCTTGGGATGTTTAAAGTTTGGGAAATCTTTTTGTATCCAAATCCGGGCAAACTTCTTCACAACAGTATTCCCGACCTGCCTGGTGTGTTCCTTGTTCTTCATGATGCTCTCTGCGCTTTAACGGACCTCTGAGACTATCACAGTGCAGGTGCATTTATACGGAGACTGATTACACACAGGGGATTGTATTTATCATCATTAGTCATTTAGGTCAACATTGGATCATTCAGAGATCCTCACTGAACTTCTGGAGAGTTTGCTGCACTGAAAGTAAAGGGGCTGAATAATTTTGCACGCCCAATTTTTCAGTTTTTGATTTGTTAAAAAAATGTGAAATATCCAATAAATGTCGTTCCACTTAATGATTGTGTCCCACTTGTTGATTCTTCACAAAACAATACAGTTTTATATCTTTATGCTTGAAGCCTGAAATGTGGCAAAAGGTCGCAAAGTTCAAGGGGGCCGAATACTTTCGCAAGGCACTGTATACATACATACATACATACATACATACATACATACATACATACATACATACATACATACATACGCAAGGCACTGTATACATACATACATAC
>NW_025751219.1:0-16066 GCF_021184085.1 Oncorhynchus gorbuscha
AGAAGGCAGAATTAGAGGGAGAAAGAAAGAGAGAGAAGAAAGGAAGAGGAATTGAGGGGAGACAGAGAGACGTGAGATGTGTTAATGGGTCATGATTGGTGTGTTTTAAAGTCCCGCCCCCTGTGTTAATGGGTCATGATTGGTGTGTTTTAAAGTCCCGCCCCCTGTGTTAATGGGTCATGATTGGTGTGTTTTAAAGTCCCGCCCCCTGTGTTAATGGGTCATGATTGGTGTGTTTTAAAGTCCCGCCCCCTGTGTTAATGGGTCATGATTGGTGTGTTTAAAGTCCCGCCCCCTGTGTTAATGGGTCATGATTGGTGTGTTTTAAAGTCCCGCCCCCTGTGTTAATGGGTCATGATTGGTGTGTTTTAAAGTCCCACCCCCCCCTGTGTTAATGGCGCCTTTCATCTTACCGTCTTTGGCACTAAATCATAAACATTCTATTGTTGTCTGACATCAAACTTGTACTTGTCAATCACATAGCTTTAAATACATTTATCCTCTCCATTTAAATGTCTGTAGTTCTGTCCTTGAGCTATTCCTTCCTATTGGCACATAAATGCATTTAGCCTGGGGGAATGTATACTGGCATTTAGCCTGGGGGAATGAACACTGGCATTTAGCCTGGGGGAATGTATACTGGCATTTAGCCTGGGGGAATGTATACTGGCATTTAGCCTGGGGGAATGAACACTGGCATTTAGCCTGGGGGAATGTATACTGGCATTTAGCCTGGGGAATTTATACTGGCATTTAGCCTGGGGAATGAACACTGGCATTTAGACTGGGGAATGTATACTGGCATTTAGCCTGGGGGAAATTATACTGGCATTTAGCCTGGGGGAATGTATACTGGCATTTAGCCTGGGGGAATGAACACTGGCATTTAGCCTGGGGGAATGTATACTGGCATTTAGCCTGGGGGAATTTATACTGGCATTTAGCCTGGGGGAATGAACACTGGCATTTAGACTGGGGGAATGTATACTGGCATTTAGCCTGGGGAAATTATACTGGCATTTAGCCTGGGGGAATGTATACTGGCATTTAGCCTGGGGGAATTTATACTGGCATTTAGCCTGGGGGAATGAACACTGGCATTTAGCCTGGGGGAATGTATACTGGCATTTAGCCTGGGGAATTTATACTGGCATTTAGCCTGGGGGAATGTATACTGGCATTTAGCCTGGGGGAATGTATACTGGCATTTAGCC
Source organism: Oncorhynchus gorbuscha (assembly GCF_021184085.1). Taxonomy (NCBI): domain Eukaryota; kingdom Metazoa; phylum Chordata; class Actinopteri; order Salmoniformes; family Salmonidae; genus Oncorhynchus; species Oncorhynchus gorbuscha. Next base: position 1,215 of record NW_025751219.1, read on the forward strand.
TGGGGGAATGTATACTGGCATTTAGCCTGGGGAATTTATACTGGCATTTAGCCTGGGGGGAATGTATACTGGCATTTAGCCTGGGGGTATACTGGCATTTAGCCTGGGGGAATGTATACTGGCATTTAGCCTGGGGGAATGAACACTGGCATTAGCCTGGGGGAATTTATACTGGCATTTAGCCTGGGGGAATGTATACTGGCATTTAGCCTGGGGAATGAACACTGGCAATTAGCCTGGGGAATGTATACTGGCATTTAGCCTGGGGAGTATACTGGCATTTTAGCCTGGGGAATGTATACTGGCATTTGGCCTGGGGAATGTATACTGGCATTTAGCCTTGCATTTCGTCTTTCTTCTTGACTTTGAAAAGCAAGTGTTTTAAAGGGCCTTATATTTAGGAAATACATTTTTAAATATTTTTTACCTTTATAAAAAGTCCGTTAAGAACAAATTCTTATTTTCAATGACGGCCTAGGAACAGTGGGTTAACTGGTCTAGGAACAGTGGGTTAACTGGTCTAGGAACAGTGGGTTAACTGGTCTAGGAACAGTGGGTTAACTGGTCTAGGAACAGTGGGTTAACTGGTCTAGGAACAGTGGGTTAACTGGTCTAGGAACAGTGGGTTAACTGGTCTAGGAACAGTGGGTTAACTGCCTGTTCAGGAGCAGAACAACAGATTTGTACCTTGTCAGCTGGGGGTTTGAACTTGCAACCTTCCGGTTGCTAGTCCAACGCTCTAACCACTAGGCTACCCTGCCGCCCCTTCCTCTAACCACTAGGCTACCCTGCCGCCCCTCCCTCTAACCACTAGGCTACCCTGCCACCTCTACACTCTAACCACTAGGCTACCCCTGCCGCCCCTCCCTCTAACCACTAGGCTACCCTGCCTCCTCTACACTCTAACCACTAAGGCTACCCTGCCGCCCCTCCCTCTAACCACTAGGCTACCCTGCCGCCCCTCCCTCCTAACCACTAGGCTACCCTGCCGCCCCTCCCTCTAACCACTAGGCTACCCTGCCTCCTCTACACTCTAACCACTAGGCTACCTGCCTCCTCTACACTCTAACCACTAGGCTACCTGCCCCCTCTACCTCTAACCACTAGGCTACCCTGCCTCCCTCTACACTCCTAACCACTAGGCTACCTGCCCCCTCTACACTCCTAACCACTAGGCTACCCTGCCTCCTCTACTCTCCTAACCACTAGGCTACCCTGCCACCTCTGCACTCTAACCACTAGGCTACCCCTGCCTCCTCTACACTCTAACCACTAGGCTACCCTGCCTCCTCTACCTCTAACCACTAGGCTACCTGCCCCCTCTACACTCTAACCACTAGGCTACCCTGCCTCACTCTACACTCTAACCACTAGGCCACCCTGCCTCCTCTACACTCTAACCACTAGGCTACCCTGCCTCCTCTACACTCTAACCACTAGGCTACCCTGCCTCCTCTACACTCTAACCACTAGGCTACCCTGCCACCTCTACACTCTAACCACTAGGCTACCCTGCCGCCCCTCCCTCTAACCACTAAGCTACCCTGCCTCCTCTACACTCCTAACCACTAGGCTACCCTGCCGCCCCTCCCTCTAACCACTAAGCTACCCTGCCTCCTCTACACTCTAACCACTAGGCTACCCTGCCGCCTCTACACTCTAACCACTAGGCTACCCTGCCGCCTCTACACTCTAACCACTAGGCTACCCTGCCGCCCCTCCCCTCTAACCACTAGGCTACCCTGCCTCCTCTACACTCTAACCACTAGGCTACCCTGCACGCCCCTCCACTCTAACCACTAGGCTACCCTGCCGCCCCTCCACTCTAACCACTAGGCTACCCCTGCCGCCCCTCCCTCTAACCACTAGGCTACCCTGCCTCCTCTACACTCTAACCACTAGGCTACCCTGCCTCCTCTACACTCTAACCACTAGGCTACCTGCCCCCTCTACACTCTAACCACTAGGCTACCCTGCCTCCTCTACACTCTAACCACTAGGCTACCTGCCCCCTCTACCTCTAACCACTAGGCTACCCTGCCTCCTCTACACTCCCTAACCACTAGGCTACCCTGCCACCTCTACACTCTAACCACTAGGCTACCCTGCCTCCTCTACACTCTCTAACCACTAGGCTACCCCTGCCTCCTCTACACTCTAACCACTAGGCTACCTGCCCCCTCTACACTCTAACCACTATGACTACCCTGCCTCCTCTACCTCTAACCACTAGGCTACCCTGCCTCCTCTACCTCTAACCACTAGGCTACCCTGCCTCCCTCTACTCTCTAACCACTAGGCTACCCTGCCTCCTCTACACTCTAACCACTAGGCTACCCTGCCACCTCTACACTCTAACCACTAGGCTACCCTGCCGCCCCTCCCTCTAACCACTAAGCTACCCTGCCTCCTCTACACTCTAACCACTAGGCTACCCTGCCGCCCCTCCCTCTAACCACTAAGCTACCCTGCCTCCTCTACACTCTAACCACTAGGCTACCCTGCCGCCTCTACACTCTAACCACTAGGCTACCCTGCCGCCTCTACACTCTAACCACTAGGCTACCCTGCCGCCTCTACCTCTAACCACTAGGCTACCCTGCCGCCTCTACCTCTAACCACTAGGCTACCCTGCCTCTACCTCTAACCACTAGGCTACCCTGCCACCTCTCCACTCTAACCAACATTTTGAGTAGACAACTATTTATTGACCATAACAGGAAAATACATGGCAATTATTTACAAAATGATTTCCAGGTAGGCTACGGCAGGCTGCTTCTTCCAGGTAGGCTACGGCAGGCTGCTAACTTTCAGGTAGGCTACGGCAGGCTGCTAACTTTCAGGTAGGCTGACAGGCTGCTAACTTCCAGGTGAGCTCTGGCAGGCTGCTAACTTCCTGGTAGGCTACGGCAGGCTGCTAACTTCAGGTAGGCTACGGCAGGCTGCTAACTTCCAGGTAGACTCTGACGGGCTGCTAACTTTCAGGTAGGCTACGGCAGGCTGCTAACTTCCAGGTAGGCTACGGCAGGCTGCTAACTTCCTGGTAGCTCGGCAGGCTGCTAACCTCCTGGTAGAGCTACGGCAGGCTGCTAACTTCCAGGTGGGCTACGGCAGGCTGCTAACTTCAGGGTAAGACTACGGCAGGGCTGCTTCCTGTTGAAGTGAAATGTGAAAAAAAACAAAGCAGTGGAACACCTGAATTAAGAACATGCAGCTGTCAGGATACCATGACAACGGTTCCGACAACAGGGTCAAAGTTGAATGTCTCTTGCTCCTTCCCCGGTAAAAGGAACAGCTATATAAAGGCTAGTGAAACTGAGGTAACAATAGGGCTCTTTGAAAGAAACATGTTTTTACAGACAACATACCGTGATTCCTGTGTAGAAAGCACTAAGATATAAGAAGGGAGGTGAAGGGAGAGGGAAGTTAAAAGAATGGAAGAGAGAAAGAGAGATATGGAAAGGGTGAGAAGAAGGCAGAGTTAGAGTTAGAGAGAAAAGAAAGAGGAAATGAGGAAGGGGTTAGAGAGAGAGAGAGAAAGGAAGAGGAAATGAAGAAGGGGTTAGAGAGAGAGAGAGAAAGAAAGAGGAAATGAAGAAAGGGGTTAGAGAGAGAGAAAGAAAGAGGGAAATGAAGAAGGGGTTAGAGAGAGATAAATTGAGGGAAATGAGGGATAGAGGAAGGGAGAGTTAGAGAGAGAGAGAGAGAAAGAAAGAGGGATAGAGGAAGGGGAGAGTTAGAGAAGAGAGAGAGAGAGAGAGAGAGAGAGGGATAGAGGAAGGGAGAGTTAGAGAGAGTGAGAGAGAAAGAGGGATAGAGGAAGGGAGAGTTAGAGAGAGAGAGAAAGAGGGAAATGAAGAAGGGGTTAGAGAGAGAGAGAGAGAGAGAAAGAGGGATAGAGGAAGGGAGAGTTAGAGAAAGAGAGAGAGAGAGAGAGAGAAGAGGGATAGAGGAAGGGAGAGTTAGAGAGGGAGAGAGAGAGGGAAATGAAAGAGAGAGGAAGGGAGAGTTAGGGAGAGAGAGAGAAAGAAGAGGGATAGAGGAAGGGAGAGTTAGAGAGAGAGAGAGAGAAAGAGGGATAGAGGAAGGGAGAGTTAGAGAGAGAAAGAGGGAAATGAAGAAGGGGTTAGTGTCATGCGGGTGAAAGAGGACCCAAAAGCGACTTAACAGAAACAGAGTTTATTTAAATCCAAACAGGGAATAACAAAATCCTCTAGTCTGTAGAGGGGAATAACTGAAGCGGCCACAGACTGCAGGTCGCTTCGGGTAGGCGCAGGCCGTAGTTGATAGAGCCACCTGCTCACACGCAGCATCTGATGAAGGCAAAAACACGACAGGACAGGGCGAAACACAATCACAGCATGGTGAATACAAAACAAGGAACCGACGGGACAGGAACGGATCACAAAGGAATAAATAGGGACTCTAATCAGGGAAAGGATCGGGAACAGGTGTGGGAAGACTAAATGATGATTAGGGGGAATAGGAACAGCTGGGAGCAGGAACGGAACGATAGAGAAAGAGAGAGCGAGAGAGTGAGAGAGGGAGGGGGAGAGAGAGGGATAGAAGGAGGAAAGAACCAAATAAGACCAGCAGAGGGAAACGAATAGCATGGGGAGCACAGGGACAAGACATGATAATAAATGACAAACATGACAGTACCCCCCCACTCACCGAGCGCCTCCTGGCGCACTCGAGGAGGAATCCTGGCGGCAACGGAGGAAATCATCGATGAGTGAACGGTCCAGCACGTCCGAGACGGAACCCAACTCCTCTCCTCAGGACCGTAACCCTCCCAATCCACTAGGTATTGGTGACCCCGTCCCGAACGCATGTCCATGATCTTATGTACCTTGTAAATAGGTGCGCTCTCGACAAGGACGGGGGAGGGGGGAGGGAAGGCAATGGGGGTGCGAAGAAAGGAGCTTAACACAGGAGACATGGAAGACAGGATGGGCGCTTTGACGAAGATGTCGCGGAAGAAGCAGTCGCACAGCGACAGGATTGACGACCTGGGAGACAGGCGGACCAATGAACTATGGGTCAGCTTATTTGAGAAGCTGTCGTAAGAGGAAGGTTGCGAGTGGAAAGCCACACTCTCTGGCCGCAACAATACCTTGGACTCTTAATCCTGCGTTTATTGGCGGCTCTCACCGTCTGTGCCCTGTAACGGCAAAGTGCAGACCTCACCCTCCTCCAGGTGCGCTCACAACGTTGGACAAACGCTTGAGCGGAGGAACGCTGGACTCGGCAAGCTGGGATGAGAACAGAGGAGGCTGGTAACCCAGACTACTCTGAAACGAGATAACCCGGTAGCAGACGAAGGAAGCTTTAATTGTGAACGTATTCTGCCCAGGGAGCTGTTCTGCCCAAGACGCAGGGTTTCTGAAAGAAAGGCTGCGTAGTATGCGACCAATCGTCTGATTGGCCCTCTCTGCTTGACCGTTAGACTGGGGATGAAACCCGGAAGAGAGACTGACGGACGCGCAATCAAACGACAGAACTCCCTCCAAAACTGTGGCCCCGTGAATTGCGGGCCTCTGTCTGAAACGGCGTCTGCGGGGGAGGCCATGAATTCTGAATACATTCTCAATAATGATTTGTGCCGTCTCCTTAGCGGAAGGAAGTTTAGCGAGGGGAATGAAATGTACGCCTTAGAGAACCTATCGACAACCGTCAGAATCACAGTCTTCCCCGCAGACAAAGGCAGACCGGTAATGAAGTCTAAGGCAATGTGAGACCATGGTCGAGAAGGAATGGGAGCGGTCTGGGACGACCGGCAGGAGGGAGTTACCCGACTTAGTCTGCGCGCAGTCCGAACAAGCAGCCACGAACGGCGCGTGTCACGCTCCTGAGTCGGCCACCAAAAGCGCTGGCGAATAGACGCAAGAGTGCCTCGAACACCGGGATGACCAGCTAACTTGGCAGAGTGAGCCCACTGAAGAACAGCCAGACGAGTGGAAACAGGAGCGAAAAGGAGGTTACTAGGACAAGCGCGGCGGCCGCAGTGTGCGTGAGTGCTTGCTTAACCTGTCTTTCAATTCCCAGACTGTTAACCCGACAACACGCCCATAAGGAAGAATCCCTCGGGATCAGTAGAAGCCACAGAAGAACTAAACAGACGGGATAAGGCATCAGGCTTGGTGTTCTTGCTACCCGGACGGTAAGAAATCACAAACTCGAAACGAGCGAAAAACAACGCCAACGAGCTTGACGGGCATTAAGTCGTTTGGCAGAACGGATGTACTCAAGGTTCTTATGGTCTGTCCAAACGACAAAAGGAACGGTCGCCCCCTCCAACCACTGTCGCCATTCGCCTAGGGCTAGCGGATGGCGAGCAGTTCACGGTTACCCACATCATAGTTGCGCTCAGATGGCGACAGGCGATGAGAAAAATAAGCGCAAGGATGAACCTTATGCGTCAGACTGGAAGCGCTGGGATAGAATGGCTCCCACGCCTACCTCTGAAGCGTCAACCTCGACAATGAATTGTCTAGTGACGTCAGGAGTACGAGGATAGGGAGCGGACGTAAAACGTTCTTTTAGAAGATCAAAGCTCCCTGGGCGGAACCGGACCACTTAAAACACGTCTTGACAGAAGTAAGAGCTGTGAGGGGCAGCAACTTGACCGAAATTACGAATGAAACGCCGATAGAAATTAGCGAAACCTAAAAAGCGCTGCAACTCGACACGTGACCTTGGAACGGGCCAATCACTGACAGCTTGGACCTTAGCGGAATCCATCTGAATGCCTTCAGCGGAAAATAACGGAACCGAGAAAAGTAACGGAGGAGACATGAAAAGAGCACTTCTCAGCCTTTACGTAGAGACAATTCTCTAAAGGCGCTGTAGAACACGTCGAACGTGCTGAACATGAATCTCGAGTGACGGAGAAAAAATCAGGATATCGTCAAGATAGACAAAAACAAAAATGTTCAGCATGTCTCTCAGAACATCATTAACTAATGCCTGAAAAACAGCTGGCGCATTGGCGAGACCCCGAACGGCAGAACCCGGTACTCAAAATGCCCTAACGGAGTGTTAAACGCCGTTTTCCACTCGTCCCCCTCTCTGATGCGCACGAGATGGTAAGCGTTACGAAGGTCCAACTTAGTAAAGCACCTGGCTCCCCTGCAGAATCTCGAAGGCTGATGACATAAGGGGAAGCGGATAACGATTCTTAACCGTTATGTCATTCAGCCCTCGATATCCACGCAGGGCGCAGAGTACCGTCCTTCTTCTTAACAAAAAGAACCCGCCCCGGCCGGAGAAGAAGAAGGCACTATGGTACCGGCGTCAAAGAGACACAGACAAATAATCCTCGAGAGCCTTACGTTCGGGGAGCCGACAGAGAGTATAGTCTACCTCGAGGAGGAGTGGTCCCCGGAAGGAGATCAATACTACAATCATACGACCGGTGAGGAGGAAGGGAGTTGGCTCGGGACCGACTGAAGACCGTGCGCAGATCATGATATTCCTCCGGCACTCCTGTCAAATCGCCAGGTTCCTCCTGAGAAGTAGGGACAGAAGAACAGGAGGGATGGCAGACATTAAACACTTCACATGACAAGAAACGTTCCAGGATAGGATAGAATTACTAGACCAATTAATAGAAGGATTATGACATACTAGCCAGGGATGACCCAAAACAACAGGTGTAAACGGTGAACGGAAAATCAAAAAAGAAATAGTCTCACTGTGGTTACCAGATACTGTGAGGGTTAAAGGTAGTGTCTCAAATCTGATACTGGGAAGATGACTACCATCTAAGGCGAACATGGGCGTAGGCTTATCTAACTCTCTGAAAGGAATGTCATGTTTCCGAACCCATGCTTCGTCCATGAAACAACCCTCAGCCCCAGAGTCTATCAAGGCACTACATGTAGCACCCGAACCGGTCCAGCGTAGGTGGACCGACAAAGTAGTACAGGACCTTGATGGAGAGACTTGAGTAGTTGCGCTCACCTGTAGCCCTCCGCTTACAGATGAGCTCTGGCTTTACTGGACATGAATTAACAAAATGTCCAGCAACTCCGAATAGAGGCACAGGCGGTTGGTGATCCTCTCCTTATTCGAGATGCGAATCCCTCCCAGCTGCATGGGCTCAGTCTCAAAGCCAGAGGAGGAGATGGTTGCGATGCGGAGCAGGAAACACCGTTGATGCGACTCTCTTCCACGAGCCCGGTGACGAAGATCTACCCGTCGTTCTATGCGGATGGCGAGAGCAATCAAAGAGTCCACATCTGAAGGAACCTCCCGGGAGAGAATCTCATCCTTAACCACTGCGTGGAGTCCCTCCAGAAAACGAGCGAGCAGCGCCGGCTCGTTCCACTCACTAGAGGCAGCAAGAGTGCGAAACTCAATGGAATAATCCGTTATGGACCGTTCCCCTTGGCATAAGGGGAAGCCAGGGCCCTAGAAGCCTCCCCACCAAAAACTGAACGGTCAAAAACCGAATCATCTCCTCTTTAAAGTTCTGGAATTTGTTAGAGCAATCAGCCCTTGCCTCCCAGATAGCTGTGCCCCATTCTCGAGCCCGGCCAGTAAGGAGTGAAATGACGTAAGCAACCCGAGCTCTCTCTAGAGTATGTGTTAAGGTTGGAGAGAGAACACAATCTCACACTGCGTGAGAAAGGAGCGGCACTCAGTGGGCTGCCCGGAGTAGCAAGGTGGGTTATTAACCCTAGGTTCTGGGGCTCGGCAGGCCAGGAAGTAACAGGTGGCACGAGACGTAGACTCTGGAACTGTCCAGAGAGGTCGGAAACCTGAGCGGCCAGGTTCTCCACGGCATGGCGAGCAGCAGACAATTCCTGCTCGTGTCTGCCGAGCATGGCTCCTTGGATCTCGACGGCAGTGTAACGAGCGTCTGAAGTCGCTGGGTCCATTCCTTGGTCGGTTCCTTCTGTCATGCGGGTGAAAGAGGACAAAAGCGACTTAACAGAAACAGAGTTTATTTAAATCCAAACAGGGAATAACAAAATCCTCTAGTCTGTAGAGGGGAATAACTAGAGAAGCGGCCACAGACTGCAGGTCGCCGGGTAGGCGCAGGCCGTAGTTGATAGAGCCACCTGCTCACACGCAGCATCTGATGAAGGCAAAAACACGACAGGACAGGGCGAAACACAATCACAGCATGGTGAATACAAAACAAGGAACCGACGGGACAGGAACGGATCACAAAGGAATAAATAGGGACTCTAATCAGGGGAAAGGATCGGGAACAGGTGTGGGAAGACTAAATGATGATTAGGGGAATAGGAACAGCTGGGAGCAGGAACGGAACGATAGAGAGAAGAGAGAGCGAGAGAGTGAGAGAGGGAGGGGGAGAGAGAGGGATAGAAGGAGGGAAAGAACCAAATAAGACCAGCAGAGGGAAACGAATAGCATGGGGAGCACAGGGACAAGACATGATAATAAATGACAAACATGACAGTTAGAGAGAGAGAGAGAAAGAGGGATAGAGGAAGGGAGAGTTAGAGAGAGAAAGAGAGAGAGAAAGAGGGGAAATGAAGAGAGAGAGGAAGGAGAGTTAGAGAGAAGGAAGGAGAGACTGATCCACAAACACAACGTTTAAAACACAACGTTTAAAACACAACATTTAAAACACAACATTTAAAACACAAACAACGTTTAAAACACAAACAACGTTTAAAACACAAACAACGTTTAAAACACAACATTTAAAACACAACATTTAAAACACAACGTTTAAAACACAACCACAACGTTTAAAACACAACGTTTAAAACACAACATTTAAAACACAACCACAACGTTTAAAACACAACGTTTAAAACACAACGTTTAAAACACAAACACAACGTTTAAAACACAACGTTTAAAACACAACATTTAAAACACAACATTTAAAACACAACATTTACAACACAACGTTTAAAACACATACACACACCTTCCACCCCATTTATTTGTCTACCCCCCAGCATAAATATCTCTTGTTACCGGGCGGAAGTTGCTTTGTGAGAATTGCCCCAAGGAGTGGCTTTTTGTGAGGATTGCAGAACACCAAAGAGGGGAGAGCGAAGAGATGAAAGAGTTTAAGGATTTATTTCCCTTTACAGGACTATTTCTTCCATTTATTTTAGTTAGTAATTACATAATAATAATAATAATAATATAATTACATGTATCTCTCTTGCTCTTTCTTCTCTCCCTCTCATGTCTTTAATTACAGGTGTGTCTGATCATTAACAACATATTGACTCAGAGCCAGAGACGGCAGCAGCCATGATTCCCTGTAACACACCTACCATCTCTCTCTGTAGCCCAGAGGTTAGTGAATGTGTCCAGGTGATTCTCTCTAACCACTAGGAGTAGAGTGGGGGAGGAGGGGGGAGTAGAGTGGGCGAGGAGGGTGAGAGGAGTAGAGTGGGGGAGGAGGGGGGAGTAGAGTGGGCGAGGAGGGGAGAGGAGTAGAGTGGGCGAGGAGGGGAGAGAGGAGTAGAGTGGGGGAGGAGGGGGAGTAGAGAGGGCGAGGAGGGTGAGAGGAGTAGAGTGGGGGAGGAGGGGGGAGTAGAGTGGGCGAGGAGGGGGAGAGGAGTAGAGTGGGGCGAGGAGGGGGAGAGGAGTAGAGTGGGGGAGGAGCGGGGAGTAGAGTGGGCGAGGAGGGAGAGGGTAGAGTGGGGAGAAGGGGAGTAGAGTGGGCGAGGAGGTTAGAGAGGGTAGAGTGGGGGAGAAGGGGGGAGTAGAGTGGGCGAGGAGGGGGAGGAGGGTATAGTGGGGGAAAAGGGGGGGAGTAGAGTGGGCGAGGAAGGGGGAGAGAGAGGAGGGGGAGTGGGGGAGAAGGGGGAATAGAGTTGGGGAAAAGGGGGGAGTAGAGTGAGTAGAGTGGACGGAGGAAGGAGGAGAGAGAGGACAGGGGAGAGTGGGAGAGAAAGGGGAGTAGAGTGGGCGAGGAAAAGTAAGCATGTCACTATTAGTCCTGTTGGTTACCAAGCATGTCACTATTAGTCCTTTTGGTTACCAAGCATGTCACTATTAGTCCTGTTGGTTACCAAGCATGTCACTATTAGTCCTGTTGGTTACCAAGCATGTCACTATTAGTCCTGTTGGTTACCAAGCATGTCACTATTAGTCCTGTTGGTTACCAAGCATGTCACTATTAGTCCTGTTGGTTACCAAGCATGTCACTATTAGTCCTGTTGGTTACCAAGCATGTCACTATTAGTCCTGTTGGTTACCAAGCATGTCACTATTAGTCCTGTTGGTTACCAAACGTATCACTATTAGTCCTGTTGGTTACCAAGCATGTCACTATTAGTCTGTTGGTTGCAAGCACGTGCCAAATTAAATTGGCCTTCACGAGCCGTAACGTCCTAGTAAATATATTGTATCTGTGAGCTACTCTCAGAAAGCTCTGGCTCAATTTAAACCAGCATAACTCTCAGATTCATACTCAGGAATCATATGAGCTACACTCTCTGCCTCGGTTTTATTACGGTGGTGTTCCCTGCAGGTACATACAACACCTCTCCCATACTGCCTACCCAGAGGCTTGCTTTCTCTGAAAACACACACGTGCCCTGGGCAGCTCCTTCTCTCCTAATCTCGTATCAAAGCCTGCGTCTTCAAAGCATCACACACACACACACACGTGATCTTCCTGTCCAGTTTGCACCCCCAGGCTCGTGCAGTGGAGAGATTTTTGCAGGCTATATTCAACCTTGTCTCAGGGTAGTAAGTTAGGGGTCTGTTGATATCCCTCTAGTGGTGTGGGAGTCTATACTCGACCTTGTCTCAGGGTAGTAAGTTAGGGTCTGTTGATATCCCTCTAGTGGTGTGGGGTCTATACTCAGCCTTGTCTCAGGGCAGTGCGTTAGTGGTTTGAAGATATCCCTCTAGTGGTGTGGGGGCTGAGCTTTGGCAAAGTGGGTCGGTTATATCCTTCCTGGGTGGCTGTCTGCCGGGTATCGTCGGACGGGGCCACAGTGTCTCCCGACCCTCTGGCCTCCTGTCTCAGTCTCCAGTATCTATGCTACAATAGTTTGTATGCCTGGAGTCTGGGAGTTAGTCTGTTATATCTGGAGTATTTCTCCTGGCTTATCAGGTGTCTCTCTCTCTCTCTCAATTCAATTCAAGGGCTTTATTGTCATGGGAAACATGTGTTAACATTGCCAAAGCAAGTGAGGTAGATAATATGCAAAAGTGAAATAAACAATAAATAAACAGGTCTCTCTCTGCCTGGCCTGATGACTCCTGGCTGTCCCCAGTCCATCTGGTCATGCTGCTGCTCCAGTTTCAACTGTTCTGCCTGCCTTGGATCATTGTTACTCTAACTTCCGCGACGCATATAAGGCCCTGCCCCGCCCCTTTCGGAAAAGCTGACCACGACTCCATTTTGCTGATCCCTGCCTACAGACAGAAATTAAAACAAGAGGCTCCCACGCTGAGGTCTGTCCAACGCTGGTCAGACCAAGCTGACTCTACACTCCAAGACTGCTTCCATCACGTGGACTGGGACATGTTTCGTATTGCGTCAGATGGGAATATTGACGAATACGCTGATTCGGTGTGCGAGTTCATTAGAACGTGCGTCGAAGATGTCGTTCCCATAGCAACGATAAAAACATTCCCTAACCAGAAACCGTGGATTGATGGCAGCATTCGCGTGAAACTGAAACGCGAACCACTGCTTTTAATCAGGGCAAGGTGACTGGAAACATGACTGAATACAAACAGTGTAGCTATTCCCTCCGTAAGGCTATCAAACAAGCTAAGCGTCAGTACAGAGACAAAGTGGAATCTCAATTCAATGGCTCAGACACAAGAGGCATGTGGCAGGGTCTACAGTCAATCACGGACTACAAGATGAAATCCAGCCCAGTCACGGACCAGGATGTCTTGCTCCCAGGCAGACTAAATAACTTTTTGCCCGCTTTGAGGACAATACAGTGCCACTGACACGGCCTGCAACGGAAACATGCAGTCTCTCCTTCACTGCAGCCGAGGTGAGTAAGACATTTAAACGTGTTAACCCTCGCAAGGCTGCAGGCCCAGACGGCATCCCCAGCCGCTCCCTCAGAGCATGCGCAGACCAGCTGGCCGGTGTGTTTACGGACATATTCAATCAATCCCTATACCAGTCTGCTGTTCCCACATGCTTCAAGAGGGCCACCATTGTTCCTGTTCCCAAGAAAGCTAAGGTAACTGAGCTAAACGACTACCGCCCCGTAGCACTCACTTCCGTCATCATGAAGTGCTTTGAGAGACTAGTCAAGGACCATATCACCTCCACCCTACCTGACACCCTAGACCCACTCCAATTTGCTTACCGCCCAAATAGGCCCACAGACGATGCAATCTCAACCACACTGCACACTGCCCTAACCCACCTGGACAAGAGGAATACCTATGTGAGAATGCTGTTCATCGACTACAGCTCGGCATTCAACACCATAGTACCCTCCAAGCTCGTCATCAAGCTCGAGACCCTGGGTCTCGACCCCGCCCTGTGCAACTGGGTACTGGACTTCCTGACGGGCCGCCCCCAGGTGGTGAGGGTAGGCAACAACATCTCCTCCCCGCTGATCCTCAACACGGGGCCCCACAAGGGTGCGTTCTGAGCCCTCTCCTGTACTCCCTGTTCACCCACGACTGCGTGGCCACGCACGCCTCCAACTCAATCATCAAGTTTGCGGATGACACAACAGTGGTAGGCTTGATTACCAACAACGACGAGACGGCCTACAGGGAGGGAGGTGAGGGCCTCGGAAATGTGGTGTCAGGAAAATAACCTCACACTCACCGTCAACAAAACTAAGGAGATGATTGTGGACTTCAGGAAACAGCAGAGGGAACACCCCCTATCCACATCGATGGAACAGTAGTGGAGAGGGTAGCTAGTTTTAAGTTCCTCGGCATACACATCACAGACAAACTGAATTGGTCCACTCACACTGACAGCGTCGTGAAGAAGGCGCAGCAGCGCCTATTCAACCTCAGGAGGCTGAAGAAATTCGGCTTGTCACCAAAAGCACTCACAAACTTCTACAGATGCACAATCGAGAGCATCCTGGCGGGCTGTATCACCGCCTGGTACGGCAACTGCTCCGCCCTCAACCGTAAGGCTCTCAGAGGGTAGTGAGGACTGCACAACGCATCACCGGGGCAAACTACCTGCCCTCCAGGACACCTACACCACCCGTTGTTACAGGAAGGCCATAAAGATCATCAAGGACATCAACCACCCGAACCACTGCCTGTTCACCCCGCTATCATCCAGAAGGCGAGGTCAGTACAGGTGCATCAAAGCTGGGACCGAGAGACTGAAAAACAGCTTCTATCTCAAGGCCATCAGACTGTTAAACAGCCACCACTAACATTGAGTGGCTGCTGCCAACACACTGTCATTGACACTGACCCAACTCCAGCCATTTTAATAATGGGAATTGATGGGAAATGATGTAAATATATCACTAGCCACTTTAAACAATGCTACCTTATATAATGTTACTTACCCTACATTATTCATCTCATATGCATATGTATATACTGTACTCTACATCATCGACTGCATCCTTATGTAACACATGTATCACTAGCCACTTTAACTATGCCACTTTGTTTACTTTGTCTACACACTCATCTCATATGTATATACTGTACTCGATACCATCTACTGTATGCTGCTCTGTACCATCACTCATTCATATATCCTTATGTACATGTTCCTTATCCCCTTACACTGTGTATAAGACAGTAGTTTTGGAATTGTTAGTTAGATTACTTGTTGGTTATCACTGCATTGTCGGAACTAGAAGCACAAGCATTTCGCTACACTCGCATTAACATCTGCTAACCATGTGTATGTGACAAATAAAATTTGATTTGAT
>NW_025751220.1:0-16063 GCF_021184085.1 Oncorhynchus gorbuscha
CTAGTCTCCTTTATGACTCTAATCTGATAGTGGTAGATGTCTAGTCTCCTTTATGACTCTAATCTGATATTGGTAGTGGGGTGGTAGATGTCTAGTCTCCTTTATGACTCTAATCTGATATTGGTAGTGGGGTGGTAGATGTCTAGTCTCCTTTATGACTCTAATCTGGTAGTGGTAGATGTCTAGTCTCCTTTATGACTCTAATCTGATAGTGGTAGATACCTAGTCTCCTTTATGACTCTAATCTGATAGTGGTAGATACCTAGTCTCCTTTATGACTCTAATCTGGTAGTGGTAGATACCTAGTCTCCTTTATGACTCTAATCTGATAGTGGTAGATACCTAGTCTCCTTTATGACTCTAATCTGATAGTGGTAGATGTCTAGTCTCCTTTATGACTCTAATCTGATATTGGTAGTGGGGTGGTAGATGTCTAGTCTCCTTTATGACTCTAATCTGATATTGGTAGTGGGGTGGTAGATGCCTAGTCTCCTTTATGACTCTAATCTGGTAGTGGTAGATGTCTAGTCTCCTTTATGACTCTAATCTGATAGTGGTAGATGTCTAGTCTCCTTTATGACTCTAATCTGATAGTGGTAGATACCTAGTCTCATTTATGACTCTAATCTGATAGTGGTAGATACATAGTCTCCTTTATGACTCTAATCTGGTAGTGGTAGATACCTAGTCTCCTTTATGACTCTAATCTGATAGTGGTAGATACCTAGTCTCCTTTATGACTCTAATCTGATAGTGGTAGTGGTAGTGGTAGATACCTAGTCTCCTTTATGACTCTAATCTGATAGTGGTAGATACCTAGTCTCCTTTATGACTCTAATCTGATAGTGGTAGTGGGGTGGTAGATGTCTAGTCTCCTTTATGACTCTAATCTGATAGTGGTAGATACCTAGTCTCCTTTATGACTCTAATCTGGTAGTGGTAGTGGGGTGGTAGATGTCTAGTCTCCTTTATGACTCTAATCTGATATTGGTAGTGTGGTAGATACCTAGTCTCCTTTATGTCTCTAATCTGGTAGTCTAATCTCCTTTATGACTCTAATCTGATATTGGTAGTGGGGTGGTAGATGTCTAGTCTCCTTTATGTCTCTAATCTGATAGTGGTAGATGTCTAGTCTCCTTTATGTCTCTAATCTGATATTGGTAGTGGGGTGGTAGATACCTAGTCTCCTTTATGACTCTAATCTGATAGTGGTAGTGGGGTGGTAGATGTCTAGTCTCCTTTATGTCTCTAATCTGATATTGGTAGTGGGGTGGTAGATACCTAGTCTCCTTCATGTCTCTAATTTGATAGTGGTAGATGTCTAGTCTCCTTAGATGTCTAGTCTCCTTCGGACAGTGGTAGTGGGGTGGTAAATGTCTAGTCTCCTTTATGTCTCTAATCTGATATTGGTAGTGGGGTGGTAGATGTCTAGTCTCCTTTATGTCTCTAATCTGGTAGTGGTAGATGTCTAGTCTCCTTTATGACTCTAATCTGATATTGGTAGTGGGGTGGTAGATGCCTAGTCTCCTTTATGACTCTAATCTGGTAGTGGTAGATGTCTAGTCTCCTTTATGACTCTAATCTGATAGTGGTAGATACCTAGTCTCCTTTATGACTCTAATCTGATAGTGGTAGATACCTAGTCTCCTTTATGACTCTAATCTGATAGTGGTAGATACCTAGTCTCCTTTATGACTCTAATCTGATAGTGGTAGATACCTAGTCTCCTTTATGACTCTAATCTGATAGTGGTAGATGTCTAGTCTCCTTTATGACTCTAATCTGATATTGGTAGTGGGGTGGTAGATGTCTAGTCTCCTTTATGACTCTAATCTGATATTGGTAGTGGGGTGGTAGATGCCTAGTCTCCTTTATGACTCTAATCTGGTAGTGGTAGATGTCTAGTCTCCTTTATGACTCTAATCTGATAGTGGTAGATACCTAGTCTCCTTTATGACTCTAATCTGATAGTGGTAGATACCTAGTCTCCTTTATGACTCTAATCTGATAGTGGTAGATACCTAGTCTCCTTTATGACTCTAATCTGGTAGTGGTAGTGGGGTGGTAGATGTCTAGTCTCCTTTATGACTCTAATCTGATAGTGGTAGATACCTAGTCTCCTTTATGACTCTAATCTGATAGTGGTAGTGGGGTGGTAGATGTCTAGTCTCCTTTATGACTCTAATCTGATAGTGGTAGTGGGGTGGTAGATACCTAGTCTCCTTTATGACTCTAATCTGATAGTGTAGTAGTCTCCTTTATGACTCTAATCTGTAGTGGTAGTGTCTCCTTTATGACTCTAATCTGGTAGTGGTAGATACCTAGTCTCCTTTATGACTCTAATCTGATAGTGGTAGTGGGGTGGTAGATACCTAGTCTCCTTTATGACTCTAATCTGATATTGGTAGTGGGGTGGTAGATGCCTAGTCTCCTTTATGACTCTAATCTGATAGTGGTAGATAGTGGCAGATGTCAGTCTCCTTTATGACTCTAATCTGATATTGGTAGTGGGGTGGTAGATGTCTAGTCTCCTTTATGACTCTAATCTGATATTGGTAGTGGGGTGGTAGATGCCTAGTCTCCTTTATGACTCTAATCTGGTAGTGGTAGATGTCTAGTCTCCTTTATGACTCTAATCTGATAGTGGTAGATACCTGTCTCCTTTATGACTCTAATCTGATAGTGGTAGATACCTAGTCTCCTTTATGACTCTAATCTGGTAGTGGTAGATACCTAGTCTCCTTTATGACTCTAATCTGATATAGTGGTAGATACCTAGTCTCCTTTATGACTCTAATCTGATAGTGGTAGATGTCTAGTCTCCTTTATGACTCTAATCTGATATTGGTAGTGGGGTGGTAGATGTCTAGTCTCCTTTATGACTCTAATCTGATATTGGTAGTGGGGTGGTAGATGCCTAGTCTCCTTTATGACTCTAATCTGGTAGTGGTAGATGTCTAGTCTCCTTTATGACTCTAATCTGATAGTGGTAGATACCTAGTCTCCTTTATGACTCTAATCTGATAGTGGTAGATACCTAGTCTCCTTTATGACTCTAATCTGATAGTGGTAGATACCTAGTCTCCTTTATGACTCTAATCTGATAGTGGTAGATACCTAGTCTCCTTTATGACTCTAATCTGATAGTGGTAGATGTCTAGTCTCCTTTATGACTCTAATCTGATATTGGTAGTGGGGTGGTAGATGTCTAGTCTCCTTTATGACTCTAATCTGATATTGGTAGTGGGGTGGTAGATGCCTAGTCTCCTTTATGACTCTAATCTGGTAGTGGTAGATGTCTAGTCTCCTTTATGACTCTAATCTGATAGTGGTAGATACCTAGTCTCCTTTATGACTCTAATCTGATAGTGGTAGATACCTAGTCTCCTTTATGACTCTAATCTGATAGTGGTAGATACCTAGTCTCCTTTATGACTCTAATCTGGTAGTGGTAGATACCTAGTCTCCTTTATGACTCTAATCTGATAGTGGTAGATACCTAGTCTCCTTTATGACTCTAATCTGATAGTGGTAGTGGTAGATACCTAGTCTCCTTTATGACTCTAATCTGATAGTGGTAGATACCTAGTCTCCTTTATGACTCTAATCTGATAGTGGTAGTGGGGTGGTAGATGTCTAGTCTCCTTTATGACTCTAATCTGATAGTGGTAGATACCTAGTCTCCTTTATGACTCTAATCTGGTAGTGGTAGTGGGGTGGTAGATGTCTAGTCTCCTTTATGACTCTAATCTGATATTGGTAGTGGGGTGGTAGATGTCTAGTCTCCTTTATGTCTCTAATCTGGTAGTGGTAGATGTCTCCTTTATGACTCTAATCTGATATTGGTAGTGGGGTGGTAGATGTCTAGTCTCCTTTATGTCTCTAATCTGATAGTGGTAGATGTCTAGTCTCCTTTATGACTCTAATCTGATATTGGTAGTGGTAGATACCTAGTCTCCTTTATGACTCTAATCTGATAGTGGTAGTGGGGTGGTAGATGTCTAGTCTCCTTTATGACTCTAATCTGATAGTGGTAGTGGGGTGGTAGATACCTAGTCTCCTTATGACTCTAGAATCTGATATTGGTAGTGGGGTGGTAGATGTCTAGTCTCCTTTATGACTCTAATCTGATATTGGTAGTGGGGTGGTAGATGTCTAGTCTCCTTTATGACTCTAATCTGGTAGTGGTAGATGTCTAGTCTCCTTTATGACTCTAATCTGATATTGGTAGTGGGGTGGTAGATGCCTAGTCTCCTTTATGACTCTAATCTGGTAGTGGTAGATGTCTAGTCTCCTTTATGACTCTAATCTGATAGTCTAGTCTCCTTTATGACTCTAATCTGATAGTGGTAGATACCTAGTCTCCTTTATGACTCTAATCTGATAGTGGTAGATACCTAGTCTCCTTTATGACTCTAATCTGATAGTGGTAGATACCTAGTCTCCTTTATGACTCTAATCTGATAGTGGTAGATGTCTAGTCTCCTTTATGACTCTAATCTGATATTGGTAGTGGGGTGGTAGATGTCTAGTCTCCTTTATGACTCTAATCTGATATTGGTAGTGGGGTGGTAGATGCCTAGTCTCCTTTATGACTCTAATCTGGTAGTGGTAGATGTCTAGTCTCCTTTATGACTCTAATCTGATAGTGGTAGATACCTAGTCTCCTTTATGACTCTAATCTGATAGTGGTAGATACCTAGTCTCCTTTATGACTCTAATCTGATAGTGGTAGATACCTAGTCTCCTTTATGACTCTAATCTGGTAGTGGTAGTGGGGTGGTAGATGTCTAGTCTCCTTTATGACTCTAATCTGATAGTGGTAGATACCTAGTCTCCTTTATGACTCTAATCTGATAGTGGTAGTGGGGTGGTAGATGTCTAGTCTCCTTTATGACTCTAATCTGGTAGTGGTAGTGGGGTGGTAGATGTCTAGTCTCCTTTATGACTCTAATCTGATAGTGGTAGTGGGGTGGTAGATACCTAGTCTCCTTTATGACTCTAATCTGATATTGGTAGTGGGGTGGTAGATGCCTAGTCTCCTTTATGACTCTAATCTGATAGTGGTAGATGTCTAGTCTCCTTTATGACTCTAATCTGATATTGGTAGTGGGGTGGTAGATGTCTAGTCTCCTTTATGACTCTAATCTGATATTGGTAGTGGGGTGGTAGATGCCTAGTCTCCTTTATGACTCTAATCTGGTAGTGGTAGATGTCTAGTCTCCTTTATGACTCTAATCTGGTAGTGGTAGATACCTAGTCTCCTTTATGACTCTAATCTGATAGTGGTAGATACCTAGTCTCCTTTATGACTCTAATCTGATAGTGGTAGATACCTAGTCTCCTTTATGACTCTAATCTGGTAGTGGTAGATACCTAGTCTCCTTTATGACTCTAATCTGATAGTGGTAGTGGGGTGGTAGATACCTAGTCTCCTTTATGACTCTAATCTGATATTGGTAGTGGGGTGGTAGATGCCTAGTCTCCTTTATGACTCTAATCTGATAGTGGTAGATGTCTAGTCTCCTTTATGACTCTAATCTGATATTGGTAGTGGGGTGGTAGATGTCTAGTCTCCTTTATGACTCTAATCTGATATTGGTAGTGGGGTGGTAGATGCCTAGTCTCCTTTATGACTCTAATCTGGTAGTGGTAGATGTCTAGTCTCCTTTATGACTCTAATCTGATAGTGGTAGATACCTAGTCTCCTTTATGACTCTAATCTGATAGTGGTAGATACCTAGTCTCCTTTATGACTCTAATCTGATAGTGGTAGATACCTAGTCTCCTTTATGACTCTAATCTGATAGTGGTAGATACCTACTTTAATCTGATAGTGGTAGATGTCTAGTCTCCTTTATGACTCTAATCTGATAGTGGTAGATGTCTAGTCTCCTTTATGACTCTAATCTGATATTGGTAGTGGGGTGGTAGATGCCTAGTCTCCTTTATGACTCTAATCTGGTAGTGGTAGATGTCTAGTCTCCTTTATGACTCTAATCTGATAGTGGTAGATACCTAGTCTCCTTTATGACTCTAATCTGATAGTGGTAGATACCTAGTCTCCTTTATGACTCTAATCTGATAGTGGTAGATACCTAGTCTCCTTTATGACTCTAATCTGATAGTGGTAGATACCTAGTCTCCTTTATGACTCTAATCTGATAGTGGTAGATGTCTAGTCTCCTTTATGACTCTAATCTGATATTGGTAGTGGGGTGGTAGATGTCTAGTCTCCTTTATGACTCTAATCTGATATTGGTAGTGGGGTGGTAGATGCCTAGTCTCCTTTATGACTCTAATCTGGTAGTGGTAGATGTCTAGTCTCCTTTATGACTCTAATCTGATAGTGGTAGATACCTAGTCTCCTTTATGACTCTAATCTGATAGTGGTAGATACCTAGTCTCCTTTATGACTCTAATCTGATAGTGGTAGATACCTAGTCTCCTTTATGACTCTAATCTGGTAGTGGTAGTGGGGTGGTAGATGTCTAGTCTCCTTTATGACTCTAATCTGATAGTGGTAGATACCTAGTCTCCTTTATGACTCTAATCTGATAGTGGTAGTGGGGTGGTAGATGTCTAGTCTCCTTTATGACTCTAATCTGGTAGTGGTAGTGGGGTGGTAGATGTCTAGTCTCCTTTATGACTCTAATCTGATAGTGGTAGTGGGGTGGTAGATACCTAGTCTCCTTTATGACTCTAATCTGATATTGGTAGTGGGGTGGTAGATGCCTAGTCTCCTTTATGACTCTAATCTGATAGTGGTAGATGTCTAGTCTCCTTTATGACTCTAATCTGATATTGGTAGTGGGGTGGTAGATGTCTAGTCTCCTTTATGACTCTAATCTGATATTGGTAGTGGGGTGGTAGATGCCTAGTCTCCTTTATGACTCTAATCTGGTAGTGGTAGATGTCTAGTCTCCTTTATGACTCTAATCTGGTAGTGGTAGATACCTAGTCTCCTTTATGACTCTAATCTGATAGTGGTAGATACCTAGTCTCCTTTATGACTCTAATCTGATAGTGGTAGATACCTAGTCTCCTTTATGACTCTAATCTGGTAGTGGTAGATACCTAGTCTCCTTTATGACTCTAATCTTAGTGGGGTGGTAGATACTAGTCTCTTTATGACTCTAATCTGATATTGGTAGTGGGGTGGTAGATGCCTAGTCTCCTTTATGACTCTAATCTGATAGTGGTAGATGTCTAGTCTCCTTTATGACTCTAATCTGATATTGGTAGTGGGGTGGTAGATGTCTAGTCTCCTTTATGACTCTAATCTGATATTGGTAGTGGGGTGGTAGATGCCTAGTCTCCTTTATGACTCTAATCTGGTAGTGGTAGATGTCTAGTCTCCTTTATGACTCTAATCTGATAGTGGTAGATACCTAGTCTCCTTTATGACTCTAATCTGATAGTGGTAGATACCTAGTCTCCTTTATGACTCTAATCTGGTAGTGGTAGATACCTAGTCTCCTTTATGACTCTAATCTGATAGTGGTAGATACCTAGTCTCCTTTATGACTCTAATCTGATAGTGGTAGATGTCTAGTCTCCTTTATGACTCTAATCTGATATTGGTAGTGGGGTGGTAGATGTCTAGTCTCCTTTATGACTCTAATCTGATATTGGTAGTGGGGTGGTAGATGCCTAGTCTCCTTTATGACTCTAATCTGGTAGTGGTAGATGTCTAGTCTCCTTTATGACTCTAATCTGATAGTGGTAGATACCTAGTCTCCTTTATGACTCTAATCTGATAGTGGTAGATACCTAGTCTCCTTTATGACTCTAATCTGATAGTGGTAGATACCTAGTCTCCTTTATGACTCTAATCTGGTAGTGGTAGTGGGGTGGTAGATGTCTAGTCTCCTTTATGACTCTAATCTGATAGTGGTAGATACCTAGTCTCCTTTATGACTCTAATCTGATAGTGGTAGTGGGGTGGTAGATGTCTAGTCTCCTTTATGACTCTAATCTGTAGTGGTAGTGGGGTGGTAGATGTCTAGTCTCCTTTATGACTCTAATCTGGTAGTGGGGTGGTAGATACCTAGTCTCCTTTATGACTCTAATCTGATATTGGTAGTGGGGTGGTAGATGCCTAGTCTCCTTTATGACTCTAATCTGATAGTGGTAGATGTCTAGTCTCCTTTATGACTCTAATCTGATATTGGTAGTGGGGTGGTAGATGTCTAGTCTCCTTTATGACTCTAATCTGATATTGGTAGTGGGGTGGTAGATGCCTAGTCTCCTTTATGACTCTAATCTGGTAGTGGTAGATGTCTAGTCTCCTTTATGACTCTAATCTGGTAGTGGTAGATACCTAGTCTCCTTTATGACTCTAATCTGATAGTGGTAGATACCTAGTCTCCTTTATGACTCTAATCTGATAGTGGTAGATACCTAGTCTCCTTTATGACTCTAATCTGGTAGTGGTAGATACCTAGTCTCCTTTATGACTCTAATCTGATAGTGGTAGTGGGGTGGTAGATACCTAGTCTCCTTTATGACTCTAATCTGATATTGGTAGTGGGGTGGTAGAGATGACTCTAATCTAGTCTCCTTTATGACTCTAATCTGATATTGGTAGTGGGGTGGTAGATGTCTAGTCTCCTTTATGACTCTAATCTGATATTGGTAGTGGGGTGGTAGATGCCTAGTCTCCTTTATGACTCTAATCTGATAGTGGTAGATACCTAGTCTCCTTTATGACTCTAATCTGATAGTGGTAGATACCTAGTCTCCTTTATGACTCTAATCTGATAGTGGTAGATACCTAGTCTCCTTTATGACTCTAATCTGATAGTGGTAGATGTCTAGTCTCCTTTATGACTCTAATCTGATATTGGTAGTGGGGTGGTAGATGTCTAGTCTCCTTTATGACTCTAATCTGATATTGGTAGTGGGGTGGTAGATGCCTAGTCTCCTTTATGACTCTAATCTGGTAGTGGTAGATGTCTAGTCTCCTTTATGACTCTAATCTGATAGTGGTAGATACCTAGTCTCATTTATGACTCTAATCTGATAGTGGTAGATACCTAGTCTCCTTTATGACTCTAATCTGGTAGTGGTAGATACCTAGTCTCCTTTATGACTCTAATCTGATAGTGGTAGATACCTAGTCTCCTTTATGACTCTAATCTGATAGTGGTAGTGGTAGTGGTAGATACCTAGTCTCCTTTATGACTCTAATCTGATAGTGGTAGATACCTAGTCTCCTTTATGACTCTAATCTGATAGTGGTAGTGGGGTGGTAGATGTCTAGTCTCCTTTATGACTCTAATCTGATAGTGGTAGATACCTAGTCTCCTTTATGACTCTAATCTGGTAGTGGTAGATACCTAGTCTCCTTTATGACTCTAATCTGATAGTGGTAGTGGTAGATACCTAGTCTCCTTTATGACTCTAATCTGATAGTGGTACATACCTAGTCTCCTTTATGACTCTAATCTGATAGTGGTAGTGGGGTGGTAGATGTCTAGTCTCCTTTATGACTCTAATCTGATAGTGGTAGATACCTAGTCTCCTTTATGACTCTAATCTGGTAGTGGTAGATACCTAGTCTCCTTTATGACTCTAATCTGGTAGTGGTAGTGGGGTGGTAGATGTCTAGTCTCCTTTATGACTCTAATCTGATATTGGTAGTGGGGTGGTAGATGTCTAGTCTCCTTTATGTCTCTAATCTGGTAGTGGTAGATGTCTCCTTTATGACTCTAATCTGATATTGGTAGTGGGGTGGTAGATGTCTAGTCTCCTTTATGTCTCTAATCTGATAGTGGTAGATGTCTAGTCTCCTTTATGTCTCTAATCTGATATTGGTAGTGGGGTGGTAGATACCTAGTCTCCTTTATGACTCTAATCTGATAGTGGTAGTGGGGTGGTAGATGTCTAGTCTCCTTTATGTCTCTAATCTGATATTGGTAGTGGGGTGGTAGATACCTAGTCTCCTTCATGTCTCTAATTTGATAGTGGTAGATGTCTAGTCTCCTTAGATGTCTAGTCTCCTTCGGACAGTGGTAGTGGGGTGGTAAATGTCTAGTCTCCTTTATGTCTCTAATCTGATATTGGTAGTGGGGTGGTAGATGTCTAGTCTCCTTTATGTCTCTAATCTGATAGTGGTAGGGGGGTGGTAGATGTCTAGTCTCCATTATAGCTCTACTCTGATAGTGGTAGTGGGGTGGTAGATGTCTAGTCTCCATTATAGCTCTACTCTGATAGTGGTAGTATCTAGTTTCCTTTATGGTTCTAATCTGATAGTGGTAGATATCTTCTAATCTACACACACACACACACACACACACACACACACACACACACACACACACACACACACACACACACACACACACACACACACACACACACACACAATGTGTTTATGCAACAAATATTATTGCATCCAACCGAATCACATCGACTCGTTCTCTAATCAAACCGAATCACATCGACTCGTTCTCTAATCAAACCGAATCGCATCGACTCGTTCTCTAATCAAACCGAATCGTTTTTTAAACGAGTCGTTCATGTACACTACATGATAAAAATTATGTGGACATTTTATCATCGTGCATCTCATTCCAAAAATCATGGGCTTTAATATGGAGTTGGTCCCCCCTTTGCTCCTATAACAACCTCCACTCTTCTGGGGAGGCTTTAATATCGAGTTGGTTCCCCCTTTGCTGCTATAACAGCCTCCACTCTTCTGGGGAGGCTTTAATATCGAGTTGGTTCCCCCCTTTGCTGCTATAACAGCCTCCACTCTTCTGGGGAGGCTTTCATATCGAGTTGGTCCCCCCTTTGCTGCTATAACAACCTCCAGTCTTCTGGGGAGGCTTTAATATCGAGTTGGTCCCCCCTTTGCTGCTATAACAACCTCCTCTCTTCTGGGAAGGCTTTAATATGGAGTTGGTCCCCCCTTTGCTGCTATAACAGCCTCCACTCTTCTGGGACGGCTTTAATATCGAGTTGGTCCCCCCTTTGCTGCTATAACAGCCTCCACTCTTCTTGGAAGGCTTTCCACTAGATGATGGAACATTGCTGCTATAACAACCTCCACTCTTCTGGGAAGGCTTTCCTCTAGATGATGGAACATTGCTGCTATAACAACCTCCACTCTTCTGGGAAGGCATTCATATGGAGTTGGTCCCCCCTTTGCTGCTATAACAGCCTCCACTCTTCTGGGAAGGCTTTCCACTAGATGTTGGAACATTGCTGCTATAACAGCCTCCACTCTTCTGGGAAGGCTTTAATATGGAGTTGGTCCCCCCTTTGCTGCTATAACAGCCTCCACTCTTCTGGGAAGGCTTTCCACTAGATGTTGGAACATTGCTGCTATAACAGCCTCCACTCTTCTGGGAAGGCTTTCCACTAGGTGTTGGAACATTGCTGCTATAACAACCTCCACTCTTCTGGGAAGGCTTTCCACTAGATGTTGGAACATTGCTGCTATAACAGCCTCCACTCTTCTGGGAAGGCGTTCCACTAGATGATGGAACATTGCTGCTATAACAACCTCCACTCTTCTGGGAAGGCTTTCCACTAGATGTTGGAACATTGCTGCTATAACAGCCTCCACTCTTCTGGGAAGGCGTTCCACTAGATGATGGAACATTGCTGCTATAACAACCTCCACTCTTCTGGGAAGGCTTTCCACTAGATGTTGGAACATTGCTGCTATAACAGCCTCCACTCTTCTGGGAAGGCGTTCCACTAGATGATGGAACATTGCTGCTATAACAACCTCCACTCTTCTGGGAAGGCTTTCCACTAGATGATGGAACATTGCTGCAGGGTCTTGCTTCCATTCAGCCACAAGAGCATTAGTGAGGTTGGGCGATTACGACTATCTCACAGTCTGCGTTCCAAGTCCACTGCTCTAGATTCCAATGGCGGCAAGCTTTACACCACTCCATACGACGCTTGACATTGCACGTGTGGCCGATCTGCCATGGAAACCCATTTTATGAAGCTCCAGATGAATAGTTATTGTGGGGCGGCAGCGTAGCCTAGTGGTTAGAGCGTTGGACTAGTAACCGGAAGGTTGCGAGTTCAAACCCCCGAGCTGACAAGGTACAAATCTGTCATTCTGCCCCTGAACAGGCAGTTAACACCCACTGTTCCCAGGCCATCATTGAAAATAAGAATATGTTCTTAACTGACTTGCCTGGTTAAATAAAGGTAAAATAAAAATAAATAAAAAATAATTGTGCTGACGTTGCTTCCAGGGAAACCCATTTTATGAAGCTCCAGATGAATAGTTATTGTGCTGACGCTGCTTCCATGGAAACCCATTTTATGAAGCTCCAGATGAATAGTTATTGTGCTGACGTTGCTTCCATGGAAACCCATTTTATGAAGCTCCAGATGAATAGTTATTGTGCTGACGCTGCTTCCATGGAAACCCATTTTATGAAGCTCCAGATGAATAGTTATTGTGCTGACGTTGCTTCCAGGGAAACCCATTTTATGAAGCTCCAGATGAATAGTTATTGTGCTGACGTTGCTTCCAGCGAAACCCATTTTATGAAGCTCCAGATGAATAGTTATTGTGCTGACGTTGCTTCCAGGGAAACTCATTTTTATGAAGCTCCAGATGAATAGTTATTGTGCTGACGTTGCTTCCAGGAAACCCATTTTATGAAGCTCCAGATGAATAGTTATTGTGCTGACGTTGCTTCCAGCGAAACCCATTTTATGAAGCTCCAGATGAATAGTTATTGTGCTGACGTTGCTTCCAGCGAAACCCATTTTATGAAGCTCCAGATGAATAGTTATTGTGCTGACGTTGCTTCCAGCGAAACCCATTTTATGAAGCTCCAGATGAATAGTTATTGTGCTGACGTTGCTTCCAGGGAAACCCATTTTATGAAGCTCCAGATGAATAGTTATTGTGCTGACGTTGCTTCCAGGGAAACCCATTTTATGAAGCTCCAGATGAATAGTTATTGTGCTGACGTTGCTTCCAGGGAAACCCATTTTATGAAGCTCCAGATGAATAGTTATTGTGCTGACGTTGCTTCCAGGGAAACCCATTTTTATGAAGCTCCAGATGAATAGTTGTGTTGACGTTGCTTCCAGGGAAACCCATTTTATGAAGCTCCAGATGAATAGTTATTGTGCTGACGCTGCTTCCATGGAAACCCATTTTATGAAGCTCCAGATGAATAGTTATTGTGCTGACGTTGCTTCCAGGGAAACCCATTTTATGAAGCTCCAGATGAATAGTTATTGTGCTGACGTTGCTTCCATGGAAACCCATCTTATGAAGCTCCAGATGAATAGTTATTGTGCTGACGTTGCTTCCAGGGAAACCCATTTTATGAAGCTCCAGATGAATAGTTATTGTGCTGACGTTGCTTCCAGGGAAACCCATTTTATGAAGCTCCAGATGAATAGTTATTGTGCTGACGTTGCTTCCATGGAAACCCATCTTATGAAGCTCCAGATGAATAGTTATTGTGCTGACGTTGCTTCCAGGGAAACCCACATGAAGCTCCAGATGAATAGTTATTGTGCTGACGCTGCTTCCATGGGCACTTTGAACTTTTACACCTTCAACACTCGGCGGTTCCGTTCTGTGAGCTTTGTGTGGGCATTCACTTCGTGGCCGAGCCGTTGTTGTTCCTTAGACAATTCCATTTCATAATAACAGCACTTACCGAGCAGCTCAGTGTTCAGCACCATCATCACTTACCGGAGCAGCTCCAGCAGGCAGACATTTTTACGATGTGACTTGATGGAAAAGTGGCATCCTTTTGACGGTGCCACGTTGAAAGTCACTGAGCTCTTCAGAAAGGCCATTCTACTGCCAATGTTGGACTCCCTGACATTACAGAGAGTGTCTCTCTCTCTCTCTCTCTCTCTCTCTCTCTCTCTCTCTCTCTCTCTCTCTCTCTCTCTCTCTCTCTCTCTCTCTCTCTCTCTCTCTCTCTCTCTCGACAGGGCTGACATTACAGGGAGTGTTCTCTCTCTCTTGACAGGGCTGACATTACAGGAGTCTCTCTCTCTCTCTCTCTCTCTCTCTCTCTCTCTCTCTCTCTCTCTCTCTCTCTCTCGACAGGGCTGACATTACAGGAGTGTCTCTCTCTCTCTCTCTCTCTCTCTCTCTCTCTCTCTCTCTCTCTCTCTCTCTCTCTCTCTCTCGACAGGGCTGACATTACAGGGAGTGTTCTACTCTCTCGACAGGGCTGATACTACAGGAGTGTTCTCTCTCTCTCTCTCTCTCTCTCTCTCTCTCTCTCTCTCTCTCTCTCTCTCTCTCTCTCTCTCTCTCTCTCTCTCTCTCTCTCGACAGGGCTGACATTACAGGGAGTGTTCTCTCTCTCTCTCTCTCTCTCTCTCTCTCTCTCTCTCTCTCTCTCTCTCTCTCTCTCTCTCTCTCTCTCTCTCTCTCTCTCTCGACAGGGCTGACATTACAGGGAGTGTTCCTACTCTCTCGACAGGGCTGATACTACAGGGAGTGTTCTCTCTCTCTCTCTCTCTCTCTCGACAGGGCTGACATTACAGGGAGTGTTCTCTCTCTCGACAGGGCTGACATTACAGGGAGTGTTCTCTCTCTCTCTCTCTCTCTCTCTCTCTCTCTCTCTCTCTCTCTCTCTCTCTCTCTCTCTCTCTCTCTCGACAGGGCTGACATTACAGGGAGTGTTCCTACTCTCTCGACAGGGCTGATACTACAGGGAGTGTTCTCTCTCTCTCTCTCTCTCTCTCTCGACAGGGCTGAAATTACAGGAAGTGTTCTCTCTCTTGACAGGGCTGATAATACAGGGAGTGTTCTCTCTCTCTCTCTACTGGGCTGATACTACAGGGAGTGTTCTCTCTCTCTCGACAGGGCTGATACTACAGGGAGTGTGATGTGAGGATGTTACAACTATAATTATTAACCGGTGGTTTGGGTCCTGAATGCCGATTGGCTGAAAGCTGTGGTATATCAGACATTATAAACAGGGTGGTTCGAGCCCTGAATGCTGATTGGTATATCAGACCGTATACCACAGGTATGACAAAACCTGTAT
The DNA here is from genome assembly GCF_021184085.1 of Oncorhynchus gorbuscha. Lineage (NCBI taxonomy): Eukaryota > Metazoa > Chordata > Actinopteri > Salmoniformes > Salmonidae > Oncorhynchus > Oncorhynchus gorbuscha. Next base: position 15,012 of record NW_025751220.1, read on the forward strand.
TTGTTCTGCCCTAATTACGTTGGTAACCAGTTTATAATAGCAATAGGGCCAATGTACCACGGCTAAGGGCGTTGCCTCATGCCTACAAACATCCCTTAGCCGTGGTATATTGGCCGTATTCCACACCTCCTCTGGCCTTATTGCTTAACTATAGCATTATACATTCATATTATTTGAGTTTTATTTGACCTTTATTTTAACAGGGGAAAAGTTATTGAAACCTAGGTCTCTTTTACAGTCTGGCCCTCATACTAATCTTGGGCCACCTAATAATCCTCCGTTTACAATTGGCTCATTCGCCCACCTCCTCTCCCCTGTAACTATTCCCCCAGGTCGTTGTTGTAAATGAGAACGTGTTCTCGGGCAATTTACCCGGTAAAATAAGGGTTAAATAAATACATATATAAAAATACAAATGTGCCCTGTATATACAACACAAATGTACACATTATGCCTAAATATACACTACCGTTCAAAAGTTTGGGGTCACTTTGAAAGAAAAGCTAATTAAATAGTACCCGCAAAACACCAGTCTCATCGTCAACAGTGAAGAGGTGACTCCAGGATGCTGGCCTTCTAGGCAGAGTTCCTCTGTCCAGTCTCAACGTCAACAGTGAAGAGGCGACTCCAGGATGCTGGCCTTCTAGGCAGAGTTCCTCTGTCCAGTCTCATCGTCAACAGTGAAGAGGCGACTCCGGGATGTTGGTCTTCTAGGCAGAGTTCCTCTGTCCAGTCTCATCGTCAACAGTGAAGAGGTGACTCCGGGATGCTGGCCTTCTAGGCAGAGTTCCTCTGTCCAGTCTCAACATCAACAGTGAAGAGGTGACTCCAGGATGCTGGCCTTCTAGGTGTGCTTTTCTTTCAAAAACAAGGACATTTCTAAGTGACCCCAAACTGTTGAATGGTGGTGGATACACATTACAATACAATACATGGGAAACACAAATAAAACATCACCCAGAAAAAGTTACATTCCTCCACAAATAAATGAATCAATACTTTATTATATATATGTGCCCGAACGACACATCAGGATGAAATGGATTTTGAAT
>NW_025751221.1:0-16033 GCF_021184085.1 Oncorhynchus gorbuscha
TAACTCTCTCTATAATCCTCCACTCTAACTCTCTCTTTACTCCTCCACTCCCTAACTCTATCTTTACTCCTCCACTCCCTAACTATATCTTTACTCCTCCACTCCCTAACTCTCTCTTTACTCCTCCACTCCATAACTCTATCTTTACTCCTCCACTCCCTAACTCTCTCTTTACACCTCCACTCCCTAACTCTCTCTTTACACCTCCACTCCCTAACTCTCTCTTTACTCCTCCACTCCCTAACTCTCTCTATAATCCTCCACTCCCTAACTCTCTCTTTACACCTCCACTCCCTAACTCTCTCTATAATCCTCCACTCCCTAACTCTATCTTTAATCCTCCACTCCCTAACTCTCTCTTTACTCCTCCACTCCCTAACTCTCTCTTTACTCCTCCACTCCCTAACTCTATCTTTACTCCTCCACTCCCTAACTCTCTCTTTACTCCTCCACTCCCTAACTCTCTCTTTACTCCTCCACTCCCTAACTCTCTCTTTACTCCTCCACTCCATAACTCTATCTTTACTCCTCCACTCCCTAACTCTCTCTTTACTCCTCCACTCCCTAACTCTCTCTTTACTCCTCCACTCCCTAACTCTCTCTTTACTCCTCCACTCCATAACTCTATCTTTACTCCTCCACTCCCTAACTCTCTCTTTACACCTCCACTCCCTAACTCTCTCTTTACTCCTCCACTCCCTAACTCTCTCTATAATCCTCCACTCCCTAACTCTATCTTTACTCCTCCACTCCCTAACTCTCTCTTTACTCCTCCACTCCCTAACTCTCTCTTTACTCCCTCCACTCCCTAACTCTCTCTATAATCCTCCACTCCCTAACTCTATCTTTACTCCTCCACTCCCTAACTCTCTCTTTACTCCTCCACTCCATAACTCTCTTTACTCCTCCACTCCCTAACTCTCTCTATAATCCTCCACTCCCTAACTCTCTCTTTACTCCTCCACTCCCTAACTCTCTCTATAATCCTCCACTCCATAACTCTCTCTATAATCCTCCACTCCCTAACTCTCTCTATAATCCTCCACCCCTAACTCTCTCTATACTCCTCCACTCCCTAACTCTATCTTTACTCCTCCACTCCCTAACTCTCTCTATAATCCTCCACTCCCTAACTCTCTCTATAATCCCTCCACTCCCTAACTCTCATCTTTACTCCTCCACTCCCTAACTCTCTCTATAATCCTCCACTCCATAACTCTCTCTATAATCCTCCACTCCATAACTCTCTCTATAATCCTCCACTCCCTAACTCTATCTTTACTCCTCCACTCCCTAACTCTCTCTATAATCCTCCACTCCATAACTCTCTCTTTAATCCTCCACTCCCTAACTCTCTCTATACTCCTCCACTCCCATAACTCTCTCTATAATCCTCCACTCCATAACTCTCTCTATAATCCTCCACTCCACTAACTCTCTCTATAATCCTCCACTCCCTAACTCTATCTTTACTCCTCCACTCCCTAACTCTCTCTATAATCCTCCACTCCCTAACTCTATCTTTACTCCCTCCACTCCCTAAATCTCTCTTTACTACTCCACTCCATAACTCTATCTTTACTCCTCCACTCCCTAACTCTCTCTTTACTCCCTCCCTCCCCTAACTCTATCTTTACTCCTCACTCCCCTAACTCTCTCTTTACTCCTCACTCCCTAACTCTCTCTTTACTCCCTCCACTCCCTAACTCTCTCTTTACTCCTCCACTCCATAACTCTATCTTTACTCCTCCACTCCTAACTCTCTTTACTCCTCCACTCCCTAACTCTCTCTTTACTCCTCCACTCCCATAACTCTCCCTTTACTCCTCCCACTCCATAACTCTATCTTTACTCCTCCACTCCCTAACTCTCTCTTTACACCTCCACTCCCTAACTCTCTCTTTACTCCCTCCACTCCCTAACTCTCTCTATAATCCTCCACTCCTAACTCTCTCTTCACTCCTCCACTCCCTAACTCTCTCTTCTCCTCCACTCCCTAACTCTATCTTACTCCTCCACTCCCTAACTCTCTCTATAATCCTCCACTCCCTAACTCTATCTTTACTCCTCCACTCCCTAACTCTCTCTATAATCCTCCACTCCATAACTCTCTCTATAATCCTCCACTCCCTAACTCTCTCTATAATCCTCCACTCCCTAACTCTCTCTATAATCCTCCACTCCCTAACTCTATCTTTACTCCTCCACTCCCTAACTCTCTCTATAATCCTCCACTCCATAACTCTCTCTATAATCCTCCACTCCCTAACTCTATCTTTACTCCTCCACTCCCTAACTCTCTCTATAACTCCTCCACTCCTCATAATCCTCTACTCTCTATAATCCTCCACTCCCTAACTCTATCTTTACTCCTCCACTCCCTAACTCTCTCTATAATCCTCCACTCCATAACTCTCTCTATAATCCTCCACTCCATAACTCTCTCTATACTCCTCCACTCCCCTAACTCTCTCTTCTATAATCCTCCACTCCCTAACTCTCTCTATAATCCTCCACTCCCTAACTCTCTCTATAATCCTCCCTCCCATAACTCTCTCTATAATCCTCCACTCCATAACTCTCTCTATAATCCTCCACTCCATAACTCTCTCTATAATCCTCCACTCCCTAACTCTCTCTATAATCCTCCACTCCCTAACTCTATCTTTACTCCTCCACTCCTAACTCTCTCTATAATCCTCCACTCCATAACTCTCTCTATAATCTCCACTCCATAACTCTCTCTATAATCCTCCCTCCTAACTCTATCTTTACTCCTCCTCCATAACTCTATCTTTACTCCCTCCACTCCCTAACTCTCTCTATAATCCTCCACTCCATAACTCTCTCTATAATCCTCCACTCCCTAACTCTCTCTTTAATCCTCCACTCCTAACTCTATCTTTACTCCTCCACTCCCTAACTATATCTTTACTCCTCCACTCCCCTAACTCTCTCTTTACTCCTCCACTCCATAACTCTCTCTATAATCCTCCACTCCCTAACTCTCTCTCTATAATCCTCCACTCCATAACTCTCTCTATAATCACTCCATAACTCTCTCTATAATCCTCCACTCCCTAACTCTCTCTATAATCCTCCACTCCCTAACTCTATCTTTACTCCTCCACTCCTAACTCTCTCTATAATCCTCCACTCCTAACTCTCTCTATAATCCTCCACTCCCTAACTCTCTCTATAATCCTCCACTCCCTAACTCTCTCTTTACTCCTCCCACTCCCTAACTCTCTCTATAATCCTCCACTCCATAACTCTATAATCCTCCACTCCATAACTCTCTCTATAATCCTCCCTCAATCTCTCTATAATCCTCCACTCCCTAACTCCCTTTACTCCTCCACTCCCTAACTCTCTATAATCCTCACTCCATAACTCTCTCTATAATCCTCTATCCATAACTCTCTCTATAATCCTCCACTCCCTAACTCTCTCTTTAATCCTCCACTCCATAACTCTATCTTTACTCCTCCTCGAACTCTCTTTAATCCTCCACTCCCTAACTCTTTCACTCCTCCACTCATAACTCTCTCTATAATCCTCCACTCCATAACTCTATCTTTACTCCTCCACTCCCTAACTCTCTCTATAATCCTCCACTCCATAACTCTCTCTATAATCCTCCACTCCTAACTCTCTCTTTAATCCTCCTCCCCTAACTCTATCTTTACTCCTCCACTCCCTAACTATATCTTTACTCCTCCACTCCCTAACTCTCTCTTACTCCTCCACTAACTCTATCTTTACTCCTCCCTCCCCTAACTCTCTCTTTACTCCTCCACTCCCTAACTCTCTCTTTACTCCCCTCCCTCCCTAACTCTCTCTTTAACTCCCCAAACTCTATCTTTACACCTCCACTCCCTAACTCTCTCTTTACACCTCCACTCCCTAACTCTCTCTTTACTCCTCCTAACTCTCTCTTTAACTCCCTAACTCTCTCTATAATCCACTCCCACTCCCTACTCCCTAACTCTCTCTTTACTCCCTCTCTATCTTTAATCCTCCACTCCCTAACTCCTTTACCTCCACCCCTAACTCTCTCTTTACTCCTCACTCCCTAACTCTATCTTTACTCCTCCTCCTAACTCTCTCTTTACTCCTCTCCCCTAACTCTCTCTTTACAATCCTCCACTCCCTAACTCTCTCTTAATCATCCCCTCCTCCTAACTCTATCTTTACCCTCACTCCCTAACTCTCTTTACACCTCCACTCCCTAACTCTCTCTTTACTCCTCCACTCCCTAGCTCTCTCTATAATCCTCCACTCCCTAACTCTATCTTTACTCCTCCACTCCCCCAACTCTCTCTTTACTCCTCCACTCCATAACTCTCTCTTTACTCCTCTCCACTCCCCTAACTCTCTCTATAATCCTCCACTCCCTAACTCTATCTTTACTCCTCCTCCCCCTAACTCTCCTCTTTACTCCTCCACTCCATAACTCTCTCTTTACTCCTCCACTCCCTAACTCTCTCTATAATCCTCCACTCCATAACTTCTCCTTCCCTACTCCTCCACTCCCTCATAACTCTCTCTATAATCCTCCACTCCTAACTCTCTCTCTTTAATCCTCCACTCCCCTAACTCTCTCTATAATCCTCCACTCCATAACTCTATCTTTACTCCTCCACTCCCTAACTCTCTTTAATCCCTCCACTCCCTAACTCTCTCTATAATCCTCCACTCCCTAACTCTATCTTTACTCCTCCACTCCCTAACTCTCTCTAATCCTTTACTCTATAATCCTCCACTCCATAACTCTCTCTTTAATCCTCCACTCCATAACTCTATCTTTACTCCCCTCCCTCCCACTCTCTCTATAACTCCCATAACTCTCTCTATAATCCTCCACTCCCTAACTCTCTCTATAATCCTCCACTTAACTCTCTCTATAATCCTCCACTCTAACTATCTTTACTCCTCCACTCCCTAACTCTCTCTATAAACTCCATAACTCTCTTTAATCCTCACTCCCATAACTCTCTCTATACACCTCCTCCCTAACTCTATCTTTACTCCTCCACTCCCTAACTCTTCTATAATCCTCCACTCCCTAACTCTCTCTATAATCCTCCACTCCCCTAACTCTCTCTTTACTCCTCCACTCCATAATCTCTCTTTACCTCCACTCCCCTAACTCTCTTTACAATCCCTAACTCTCCTATACTCCACTCCCCTAACTCTCTCTTTACACCTCCACTCCCTAACTCTCTCTTTAATCCTCCACTCCCTAACTATCTCTTACTCCCCCACTCCATAACTCTATCTTTACTCCTCCACCCATAACTATATCTTTACTCCTCCACTCCTAACTCTCTCTATAATCCACTCCCTAACTCTCTCTATAATCCTCCTCATAACTCTATCTTTACTCCTCCACTCCCTAACTCTCTCTATAATCCTCCACTCCCTAACTCTCTCTCTATAATCCTCCACTCCATAACTCTCTCTATAATCCTCCACTCCCTAACTCTATCTTTGCTCCTACTCCTAACTCTCTCTATAATCCTCCACTCCCACCAACTCTCTCTATAATCCTCCACTCCATAACTCTCTCTTTAATCCTCCACTCCCTACTCTATCTATCTCCTCCACTCCCTAACTATATCTTTACTCCTCCACTCCCTAACTCTATCTTTACACCTCCACTCCCTAACTCTATCTATAATCCTCCACTCCCTAATTCTCTCTATAATCCTCCTCCATAACTCTCTCTTTACTCCTCCACTCATAACTTCTCCTCTCCCTATAATGTTTTTTTTTTATCCTCCTCCTAACTCTCTCTTTAACCTCCCTCCCTAACTCTCTTTAATCCTCCACTCATAACTCTATCTATAATCCTCCACTCCCTAACTCTCTCTTTAATCCTCCACTCCCTAACTCTCTCTATTATCCTCCTTAACTCTCTCTTCTCCCTCCCACTCCCAAACTCTATCTATAATCCTCCACTCCATAACTCTCTCTATAATCCTCCACTCCATAACTCTCTCTATAATCCTCCACCCTAACTCTATCTTTACTCCTCCCTCCCTAACTCTCTCTATAATCCTCCACTCCCTAACTCTCTCTTTAACCTCCACTCCATAACTCTCTCTATAATCCTCCACTCCCTAACTCTATCTTTAATCCTCCACTCCCTAACTCTCTCTATAATCCTCCACTCCCCTAACTCTCTCTATAATCACCCACTCCCTAACTCTCTCTCTTACTCCTCCACTCCCTAACTCTCTCTATAATCCTCCACTCCCTAACTCTCTCCACCTCCACTCCCTAACTCTCTCTATAATCCTCCACTCCATAACTCTCTCTTTAATCCTCCACTCCCTAACTCTCTCTTAATCCTCCACTCCCTAACTCTATCTTTATCCCACTCCCTAACTCTCTCTTTAATCCTCCACTCCCTAACTCTCTCTATAATCCTCCACTCCATAACTCTCTCTTTACTCCTCCACTCCCTAACTCTCTCTTTACTCCTCCACTCCCTAACTCTCTCTTTACTCCTCCACTCCCTAACTCTCTCTATAATCCTCCACTCCCTAACTCTCTCTATAATCCTCCACTCCTAACTCTCTCTTTAATCCTCCACTCCCTCACTCTCTCTTTACTCCTCCTCTAACTCTCTCTTTACACCTCCACTCCCTAATCTATAATAAATCCACTCCTAACTCTATCTTTACACTCCCTAACTCTCTCTTTATCCTCACTCTGAACTATATCTTTACTCCTAAAACTATCTTTATCCCTCCCTAACTATATCTTTTCATCTCCACTCCTAACTCTCTCCACCTCACTCTAACTCTCTTATAATCCTCCACTCCTAACTCTATCTTTACTCCTCCACTCCCTAACTCTCTCTATAATCCTCCACTCCCTAACTCTCTCTATAATCCTCCCTCCATAACTCTCTCTATAATCCTCCCACTCCATAACTCTATCTTTAATCACTCCCTAACTCTCTCTTTAATCCTCCACTCCTAACTCTCTCTATAATCCTCACTCCCTAACTCTCTCTTTAATCCTCCACTCCCCTAGCTCTATAATCCTCCACTCTAACTATATCTTTACTCCTCACTATAACTCTCTCCACCTCCCTCCCAACTCTCTCTATAATCCTCCCACTCCCTAACTCTCTCTTTAATCCTCCACTCCCTAACTCTCTCTTAATCCTCCACTCCATAACTCTATCTATAACTCCTCCACTCCCTAACTCTATCTTTACTCCTCCACTCCCTAACTCTCTCTATAATCCTCCACTCCCTAACTCTCTCTATAATCCTCCACTCCATAACTCTATCTTTACTCCTCCACTCCTAACTCTCTCTACTTACTCCCTCCTCCACTCCACTCCCTAACTCTCTCTTTAACTCAAACTCCACCTCCACTCCCTAACTCTCTCTTAATCCTCCACTCCCTAACTCTATCTTAATCCACTCCCACTCTCTTTACTCCCTCCACTCTAACTCTCTCTATAATCCTCCACTCCCTAACTCTCTCTTTACACCTCCACTCCTAACTCTCTCTCTATAATCCTCACTCCTAACTCTATCTTTAATCCTCCACTCCTAACTCTCTCTATAATCCTCCCTCCCCTAACTCTCTCTATAATCCTCCACTCCTAACTCTCTCTATAATCCTCCACTCCCTAACTCTCTTTAATCCTCCACTCCCTAACTCTCTCTATAACCTCCACTCCCTAACTCTCTCTATAATCCTCCACTCCCTAACTCTCTCTATAATCCTCCACTCCCTAACTCTATCTTTGCTACCTCCACTCCCTAACTCTCTCTTTACACCTCCTCCCTAACTCTCTCTATAATCCTCCACTCCTAACTCTATCTTTACTCCTCCACTCCCTAACTCTCTCTATAATCTCCTCCCCTAACTCTCTCTTTACACCTATACTCTCTCTATAATCCTCCACTCCCTAAATCTCTCTTTACTCCTCCACTCCCTAACTCTCTCTTTAATCCTCCACTCCCCAACTCTCTCTATAATCCTCCACTCCTAAATCTCTCTTTACTCCTCCACTCCCTAACTCTCTCTTTACTCCTCCCTCCCCAACTCTCTCTATAACCTAACTCTATCTTTACTCCTCCCTCCTAACTCTCTCTTTACTCCTACTCCCCAACTCCTATACTCCACTCCCTAACTCTCTCTTTACTCCTCCACTCCCTAACTCTCTCTTTTTCCTTCCTGACTCTCTCTTTACTCCTCCTCCCTAACTCTCTCTTTACTCCTCCCACTCCCTAACTCTCTCTTTACTCCTCCACTCCCTAACTCTCTCTTTAATCCTCCCTCCCCTAACTCTCTCTTTACCTCCACTCCCTAACTCCTCTATAATCCTCCCCTCCTAACTCTCTCTATAATCCTCCACTCCCTAACTCTCTCTTTACTCCTCCACTCCCTAACTCTCTCTATACTCCTCCTCCCTAACTCTCTCTATAATCCTCCACTCCTGCTCTATCTTTAATCCTCCCTCCCTAACTCTCTTTACTCCTCCACTCCCACTCTCTCTATAAACTCCCTAACTCTCTCTTTACTCCTCACTCCCCTAACTCTTTACTCCTTTACTCTCTCTTTACTCCTCCACTCCCTAACTCTCTCTTACTCCTCCACTCCCTAACTCTCTTTACTCCTCCTCCCTACTCTCTCTTTACTCCTCCACTCCCTAACTCTCTCTATAATCCTCCACTCCCTAACTCTCTCTAATTACTCCCTAACCTCTATAACTCCCCCCTAACTCTCTCTATAATCCTCCACTCCTAAATCTCTCTTTACTCCTCCACTCCCTAACTCTCTCTTTACTCCTCCACTCCCTAACTCTCTCTATAATCCTCCCTCCCTAACTCTCTCTTTACTCCTAACTCCCTAACTCTCTCTTTACTCCTCCCTCCCCCAACTCTCTCTTTACTCCTCACTCCTAACTCTCTCACTCCTCCACTCCCTAACTCTCTCTTTACTCCTCCACTCCCCAACTCTCTCTATAATCCTCCACTCCCTAACTCTCTCTATACTCCTCCACTCCCTAACTCTCTCTTTACTCCTCCTCTCCCTAACTCTCTCTTTACTCCTCCACTCCCTAACTCTATCTTTACTCCTCCACTCCCTAACTCTCTCTTTACTCCTCCACTCCCTAACTCTCTCTATAATCCTCACTCCCCCAACTCTCTCTATAATCCTCTAACTCTCTCTTCTCCTCCCTCCCTAACTCTCTCTATAATCCTCCACTCCCTAACTCTCTCTTTACACCTCCCACTCCCTAACTCTCTCTTTACTCCTCACTCCCCTAACTCTCTCTTTACTCCCTCCCACTCCCTAACTCTCTCTTTACTCCTCCACTCCTAACTCTCTCTTTACTCCTCCACTCCCTAACTCTCTCTTTACTCCTCCACTCCCCTAACTCTATCTGTACTCCTCCACTCCCTAACCCTGTCTATAACCCTTCACTCCAACATCATTTTTTCCTATTTTCCTCTAAAATTCTCACCTCTACCCCCCCCCTCCCTCTCCAACTCTGTGGCTCAGTCATAAACAGTAGCCAGGGGTTTTTTCCGTGCGTCCCGACAATGAGTCTCTGTTTACTCCTCAGCCCTCTCAGACCGGGATTCAACCCACATTACCCATTACCATCAGCCCCACTAACCACAGCCAACAAAGTACTGTACCAGACGGCATAGTGAGAGAAAGAGACAGGAGGGGGAAATTAGTAAATGTCTCTACTATTTAGGAAAATGTAATTAGATAGAAGAGGAGAAGAGAAGAAAATAGGTGATGGGAAAGAGGATAGTGGTGGGACAAAGAGAATAAAGGGGATGGGAGGAAAGGGGGAGAGAAAGAGAGAGATCAAAGATCAGAAGGAAGAAAAGAGCTGGAAATAGAAGAGTGTCTCCTCTCCCCCCCTCTCGTCTCTTCCTGCCCGGAGCGATGACTAAGGAAGGCTGGAGGGGAGCGCACTGTCGACCTGACGGCTTTATCTGTCACTGTTTGGTTTGTCTCTCTCTCTCTCTCTCTCCCTCTCACTCCACCTGCCCTGAGGCTGTGTGAAATAAGACACCAAACAACAGCTTTCCTCTCAAAACTTTCCCAGCCTGCCTCTGGCTTTGATCAGACTGTCCGCTGCCATCATTTCACAACACCTCCTACGGGTATGTGAGTGTGTGTACCATGCCATGTTAATACACAGTATCCCTCAATATATTATCTCAGTGGATAATTATAAAGTCTGTTTCTCTACCTTACAGACATTGTTAGGTCTTGGTAAAGCCTTGGTTAAGGGTTCCTTTGGCCTCTGTTAAAATATTCATAATGGGATTGCTAGGGGTTTATTATGGGTTTGTTATTTGTTAGCCACAAGTGGACTGTCCTGAAGCTGTTGTAGTAGAGATATCAGGATCTCAGTGGAATGTGCCTGTGTGTATTAGTGAGTTTGTTCGCCTGACATGTTGTGTGTTGTGTCATCACGCTAACAAATAGTAACAACTTACTGTTTACATCAGGCTTAGATGTATCAAACCCCTTGGCTCCCACCAGCACACACGTTCACATACACACACCCAATCTCCCCCGCTGTACCCCCCTCACCCCTCCCTCTCCCCTCTTCACTTTACACACCATCCCCAAAGACTCCAAACTGGCAAACAGACAAGACAGAGAGGTAAAGAAAGGCAGAGAGGAGAGAGAGAAGGAAAGCAGGGGGAGATGGACAGAGAAGTAAAGAAAGGCAGAGAGGAGAGAGGAGAGAGATGGAAGGAAAGGCAGGGGGAGATGGACAGAGAAGTAAAGAAAGGCAGAGAGGAGAGAGAGAAGGGAAAGCAGGGGGAGATGGACAGAGGTAAAGAAAGGCAGAGAGGAGAGAGAGAAGGAAAAGCAGGGGGAGATGGACAGAGGTAAAGAAAAAGGCAGAGAGGAGAGAGAGAGGGAAAGCAGGGGGAGATGGACAGAGAGGTAAAGAAAGGCAGGAGAGGAGAGAGAGAAGGAAAGCAAGGGAGATGGACAGGGTAAAGAAAGGGAGATGGAGAGAGAGGAAAGCAGAGGAGATGGGAAGGTAAAGAGCAGAGAGAGAGAGAAGGAAAGCAGGGGAGATGGACAGAGGTAAAGAAAGGCAGAGAGGAGAGAGGGGAAAGCAGGGGGAGATGGACAGAAGTAAAGAAAGGCAGAGAAGGAGAGAGAGAAGGAAAGCAGGGGGAGATGGACAGAGAGGTAAAGAAAGGCAGAGATGAGAGAGAGAGGGAAAGCAGGGGGAGATGGACAGAGAAGTAAAGAAAGGCAGAGAGGAGGAGAGAGAGAGGGAAAGCAGGGGGAGATGGACAGAGGTAAAGAAAGGCAGAGATGAGAGAGAGAAGGGAAAGCAGGGGAGATGGACAGAGAGGTAAAGAAAGGCAGAGAGGAGAGAGAGAGGGAAAGCAGGGGAGATGGACAGAGAGGTAAAGAAAGGCAGAGAGGAGAGAGAGAGGGAAAAGGGGGAGATGGACAGAGAAGTAAAGAAAGGCAGAGGAGAGAGAGAGAGAAGGAAAGCAGGGGGAGATGACAGAGAGGTAAAGAAAGGCAGAGAGGAGGAGAGGGAAAGCAGGGGGAGATGGACAGAGAGGTAAAGAAGGCAGAGATGAGAGAGAGAAAGGAAAGCAGGGGGAGATGGACAGAGGTAAAGAAAGGCAGAGAGAAGGAAAGCAGGGGAATGAGAGAGAAGGAAAGCAGGGGAGATGGACAGATGAGAGAGAGAAGGAAAGCAGGGGGAGATGGCAGAGAGGAGAGAGAAGGAAAGCAGGGGGAGATGGACAGAGAGGTAAAGAAAGGCAGAGATGAGAGAGAGAGAAGGAAAGCAGGGGGAGATGGACAGAGAGGTAAAGAAAGGCAGAGATGAGAGAGAAGGAAAAGCAGGGGGAGATGGACAGAGAGGTAAAGAAAGGCAGAGATGAGAGAGAGAAGGAAAAGGGGGAGACAGAGAGGTAAAGAAAGGCAGAGGGAGAGAAGGAAAGCAGGGGGAGATGGACAGAGAGGTAAAGAAAGGCAGAGAGGAGAGAGAGAAGGAAAGCAGGGGAGATGGACAGAGAGGTAAAGAAAGGCAGAGAGGAGAGAGAAGGAAAGCAGGGGGAGATGGACAGAAGGTAAAAGAAAGGCAGAGAGGAGAGAGAGAAGGAAAGCAGGGGAGATGGACAGAGGTAAAGGCAAAGGCAGAGAGGAGAGAGAGAAGGGAAAGCAGGGGGAGATGGACAGAGAGGTAAAGAAAGGCAGAGATGAGAGAGAGAAGGAAAGCAGGGGGAGATGGACAGAGAGGTGAGAGAGAGAAGGAAAGCAGGGGGAGATGGACAGAGAGGTAAAGAAAGGCAGAGAGGAGAGAGAGAAGGAAAGCAGGGGGAGATGGACAGAGAGGTAAAGAAAAGGCAGAGATGAGAGAGAAGGAAAGCAGGGGGAGATGGCAGAGGTAAAGAAAGGCAGAGAGGAGAGAGAGGGAAAGCAGGGGGAGATGGACAGAGAGAGTAAAGAAAGGCAGAGAGGAGAGAGAGAAGGAAAGCAGGGGGAGATGGACAGAGAGGGAGCTGCTGTTTGAAGTCTATGCTAGCGCCATGGAAACAAAGAGCTGTGATTGTAAATGAGCTAATTAAGTAAACCACTAACGAAGCGTGGAAACAATTTGCTTGACCCTTCAGAGCAGAGAACTCTGGGAGCACAACACTAATCAGCTAGAGACGGGAGGGACCAGTTACAGACAGGTAACACACACACACACACACTCACACACACACACACACACACACACACACACACACACACACACACACACACACACACACACACACACACACACACACACACACACACACACACACACACACACACACACACACACACACACACACACACACACACACACACACACACACACACACACACACACACACACACACACACACTGAATGACTTATGCTATCTTATAAGGCGTAACCTCGGTTTCTTTGATACCTTATCAGCACCGTGTCACAGGTTCTCTCACTACACACCACGTAAAGAGAGGTAGAGGGATTGAAGTGAGGGATAAAGGGATGAGAGAAGGCTGACAGAGAGAGAGAGAGAGAGAGAGAGAGAGAGAGAGAGAGAGAGAGAGAGAGAGAGAGAGAGAGAGCTGTTAAATAATGTAGACGGACACACAATAACAAAACGCTCTGCTCTACCAAGGGAGCCTGATGTAACCGATAGCAACTGATTCATTATTGATGGAAGGCTGTAGAAAGCTACACTGACTGACTGACACTCAGCACTGGCTAGTCGCTGCGTTCGCTGGTAGTGTGTGTCTGGGCTGACTGAAATAGTAGTACTCACTGTAGAGTCCTACACTAGTCACTAGAAAGTCATGCTAGGAAGAGTGAAAGTGACAATCCGTCAGCAATAGGGGCCCCGTCCATTCTTTGTAGCATGGGCTGACTGACACACAGTGGCTGTGTGGAGAGAGTCGTTGATGAATGCAGCTTCAGGGTGTTACTCACTTGATGAACTGTCCCATGTCACACAGAGCCTCACAGCCAGGCCATTTACACTCTCCATGGCCATAGAGAGGATGGGAACCTGCATGCTCCTCGTGGCTGAGAGAGCGAGAGAGAGGGGAGAGAGAGGGTGAAGAGAGAGAGAGGGGGGAGAGAGGGGAGAGAGAGGAGAGAGAGAGGGTGAATAGAGGGAGAGAGGGGGAGAGAGGGGAGAGAGAGGGTGAAGAGATGGAGAGAGAGGGGAGAGAGGGGAGAGAGGGTGAAGAGAGGGAGAGAGAGGGGGAGAGAGGGGGAGAGAGGGGGAGAGAAAATAGCAGGTTAGAATGATGTGAAGCTAACATAACAGATGTACAGACATCACATACTGTATAGACAACACATACTGTACAGACAACACATACTGTATAGACAACACATGCTGTATAGACAACACATACTGTACAGACAAAAACATGCTGTACAGACAAAACATACTGTTTAGACAACACATACTGTACAGACAACACATACTGTATAGACAACAGATACTGTACAGACAACACATACTGTATAGACAACACATACTGTATAAACAACACATACTGTATAGACAACACATACTGTATAGACGACATATACTGTATAAACAACACATACTGTACAGGCACACTGTACAGACAACACATACTGTATAGACAACATATACTGTATAGACAACACATACTGTACAGACAACATATACTGTATAAACAACACATACTGTACAGGCATACTGTACAGACATCACATACTGTATAGACAACACATACTGTACAGACAACACATACTGTATAGACAACATATACTGTATAGAAAACACATACTATACAGGCATACTGTACAGACAACACATACTGTACAGATAACACATACTGTATAGACAACACATACTGTATAAACAACACATACTGTACAGACAACACATTTGTATAGCAATACAGGGACTGTACAAACTGTACATACTGTATAGACAGCACATACTGTACATGCTGACCATAGGGCAACCCATACTGTATAGACAAGACATAATGTATAGACAGCTTTTATACTATATAGACTTCCCATACTGTACAGACAACACATACTGTACAGGCACACTTTTATACAGGCATACTGTACAGACAACACATACTGTACAGACAACACTTACTGTATAGACAGGGACACATACTGTACAGACAACACATACTGTACAGACAACACATACTGCCAGGGACTTGCCCATACTGTACAGACAACACATACTGTACAGGCATACTGTACAGACAACAAATACTGTATAGACAGGGACTTACCCATACTGTACAGACAAACACATACTGTGTACAGACAAACACATACTGTACAGGCATACTAGACACACATACTGTACAGGAATACTGGTACAGACAACACATACTGTACAGCCAACACATTCTGTATAGACTTCCCATGCTGTATAGTACTGTACAGACAACTTTTGCATACTGTATAGACAAACACATACTGTACAGACAACACATACTGTACAGACAACACATACTGTATAGACAAAACATACTGTATAGACAACACATACTGTATAGACAACCCATACTGTATAGACAACACATACTGTACAGACAACATACTGTATAGACAACACATACTGTACAGACAAAATACATACTGTATAGACAACACATACTGTATAGACAACACATACTGTACAGACAACCCATACTGTTAGACAACACATACTGTACAGACAACACATACTGTATAGACAACACATACTGTACAAAACAACACATACTGTACAGACAGCACATACTGTATAGGCAACACATACTGTATAGGCAACACATACTGTATAGACAACACATAATGTATAGACAACCCATATACGTAAAGACAACACATGCTGTATAGACAACACATGCTGTACAGACAACACATACTGTACAGACAACACATACTGTACAGACAACACATACTATACAGGCATACTGTACAGACAAAACATACTGTACAGACAACACATACTGTACAGATAACACATACTGTATAGACAACACATACTGTATAGACAACACATACTGTACAGACAACACATACTGTATAGACAACATACTGTACAGACAACACATACTGTATAGACAATACATACTGTACAAACAACACATACTGTATAGACAGCACATACTGTACAGACAAGTACATACTGTACAGACAACACATACTGTATAGGCAACACATACTGTACAGACAACACATACTGTACAGACAACATACTGTACAGACAATACATACTGTATAGACAACACATGCTGTATAGACAACACACATGTTGTATAGACAACACATACTATACAGGCATACTGTACAGACAACACATACTGTACAGACAACACATACTGTATAGACAACACATACTGTATAGACAACACATACTGTACAGGAATACTGTACAGACAACACATACTGTACAGACAACACATACTGTATAGACAACACATGCTGTATAGACAACACATACTGTACAGACAACACATACTGTATAG